>NC_046156.1:7428169-7685789 GCF_011064425.1 Rattus rattus
ACAACAATGCCAACCAACCAGAGCTTCCAGGAACTAAGCCACTACCTAAAGACTATACATGGACTAACCCTGGACTCTGACCTCATAGGAAGCAATGAATATCCTAGTAAGAGCACCAGTGGAAGGGGAAGCCCTTGGTCCTGGTAAGACTGAACCACCAGTGAACGTGATTGTTGTGGGGAGGGTGGTAATGGGGGGAGGATAGGGAGGGGAACACCCATATAGAAGGGGAGGGGGAGGGGCTAGGGGGATGTTGACCTGGAAACCGGGAAGGGGAATAACAATCGAAATGTAAATAAGAAATACTCAAGTTAATAAAGAAAAAAACAAAAAAAGAGAGAGAGAGAGAGAGACACAGAGAGAGCAGACTGAGTCACCCGCAGGCCAAATGGGGGCTCCACACACTACTTCAGAAGTCAGTGCTCTGACCTCAAGAGAATGGCGCGCCATGCGTGCTTCCTATTTAGTAGCCCAGTGTGCCAGGGAGGTTGGCTGCCAGGTGATGCAAGCGTTTCCTCCCACACTGAGGAGGCCCTGAAGAACCCTGCACTCATTGGCTGAATGAAGTCAAAGCAAGGCCAGATGTGGGAGCTCGCGTCTTGAATCCCTGCTTGGAAGGCAGAAGCTGAGGGATCTCTGTGAGGTCAAGGCCGACTTACTTTGCTGACCACATTTCAGGCCAGCCAGGGCTACACAGTGAGACCGAGTCTCAAAATTAAGAACAAACGAACAGGTTGGGGATTTAGCTCAGTGGTAGAGCGCTTGCCTAGGAAGCGCAAGGCCCTGGGTTCGGTCCCCAGCTCCGAAAAAAAAGAAAAAAGAAAAGAACAAACGAACAAACAAAACGCTGTATAAAGTCAGGACTGGCAATGTGGCTCAACAAGGAAGGGCACCCGCCACCACGCCTGACGGCCTGAAGTCAATTCCTAGGACCCACATGGTAGAAGGACCAAGCCAACTCCTGCAAGTTGTTCCCTGACCTCCACATGCGTGCGATGGCATGTACACATGCATGCACATACACTAAATGTAATTGTAAAACGGAATCGAATGCTGTGAAGTGAAACCATCTGTGTCCTGAATCCTTCCCTCCTCTTGTTGATTTGTCTACAGAATGCACAAAGGAACACAGCAAACATTTTGGATGTTTATTTTCTGCCAACCGGTTACTTTAAATTTATTGCCCGTTGTTATTCTAATTTACCCTTTTGAAGTACTGGCTAGAAATCTCATGTGACAGGTATTGGAATGAGAGAAAGGAAAGATTTTACTTAGGGTCACAGGTGTCCTTACCAAGTGCCATCCTGATACAATATAATTATTATGAAAATGAAGAAAGCTATAGGAAATGATGCAGGATAAGTGTGTGTGTGTGCATGTGTGTGTGTGCACATGTGCATGCTTGTATATGTGTGTGAGTGCATGTGCAGTATGTGCATGTGCGTTTGCATCTGTGTGTGTGTGTGTGTGTGTGTGTTAGTTGGTTTCTCTTTTCTTTCAATCACCCTGTGATTATAGGCAGATAGCACTATACCTGCTACATGAGTTTTATGAACATCTGAAGTGAGTAAAGAAGCTAGGTTTGTAGTTCAATAGTTTAGTAAAGGCCATGGTTACACACAGAGAAACACACACACACACACACTCACACAGACACACACACACTTACATAGACACACACACAGACACACACTCACACATACAGACACACACACTTACATAGGCACACACACACACACACTTACATAGACACACACACATGCACAGACACACACTCACACAGACATACACACTTACATAGACACACACAGACAGACACACACACACTTACATAGGCTCACACACATACTTACATAGACACACACATACACACACACACACACTCACACTCACACTCACACCTAAACAACAAGGCACCTCATTCAGAAAGTCTCTGTCCCAGATTATTTTATTTGTCTTTCTTTCTCTGATACCAAAGTTGTTGAATATCTATCTTCAGACACTGTCTTTAATAAAGACTAGAAAATACTGATTTTTACAAAGTGACCAAGAAAAAGTGTTCATAATGATTCAATGGGTAACTTTAAGATGGCCCCCTATACATGGCTAACCAAATAACTGAAAGCGTGGTTCATGAGCTCTCTGTGAGTTTAAAAGTCTCCTTACAGATATGGCCTTGGAAACCACAGAAAATGCTATATTCATAATAATACACCCAAGCCCATTTAATTATCAATACCATAAATGCCCCATCTCATTATATAGCGAGATATCTGTTCCCGTTTTCATTAACTTCTCTGCAAGTCACACAAAAAGTTTAAGAGTATTAGCTCTGCTTTGATTCAAATTTTTAGAGTTGCCTCCCTCATTCTGATTGAGAAAGACACGAGCGCCAATAGAGAAGGTGAGACAGACTCTGGGATTACAGCACTGCTCTGAGGACTCAGAGATGGCTCTGTTGGCAAAGTGCATGTCATATGAACATGAAGACTCAAGTTTGAACTCCAGTTTGAACCTTTAAAATCTGGGTTTAGTAGCCCTACTTGTAATCCCAGTAATGGAGAGATAGCCTCAGAGAGGCAGATCCCTGGGACTCAGCCAGATCAGCCAGATAAGTAGGATCCAGATTCAGTGAGAGACCTTGCCTCAAAATACAAAATTGAGAGGAAGACAAACCAGGTTAGACCTTTTGTCCATGCTTGAGTAACTACACATGTCCACATGAGGACGTAAATAAATAAATAAAATCCATACTCGTAATTTTTTTTTAAGGAAGACAGACTGCTAACCAAAATTGTATATGTTTACATGCTCAACATTCTTGTCATAGGAGATATCAAAAGATATTGCGGGCTAGAGAGGTAGCTCAGTGGTTAAGAGCACTGACTGCTCTTCTAGAGGTCCTGAGTTCAAATCCCAGTGACCACATGGTGGCTCGCAACCATCCGATGAGATCTGATGCCCTCTTCTGGTGTGTCTAAAGACAGCTACAGTGTGTGTGTGTGTGTGTGTGTGTGTGTGTGTGTGTGATATCTTTTAAAAAATATATTGCAACCTAACACAATAAAATAGTACAAGTGCACATTTGATATAAGCTGCAGTATGCCAGTCACTTTCAAGTAGACCATCCTTACTCAAAGGAGAACACAAACAGCTATGCAGACCACTCACCCTAACACTGAAGAAGCTACCTCTGGGGAAAGTGGAACTGTCTCTCCATTTGGAAGAATCCCTTTCTAATTAATCATTCTAACTATCTGCCAAGGTGACCTACTGGGGTGAGGGAAGAGCAACTTGGATTTTCAAGTACCAATTCGTGTTATCAAAGCTTCTGGGCATGGCAGTGAGGGTCTGCAGATGGATCACCTTCATGTAAGACTCCCAAAGAAGTCTCAGGCTCCTCAAAAGGCCCAGAACCATTTAAGCATGAGAAGATACATGATTCTATGTGTACGTTGCTGCCCAAGTCTGCCTAAGGTCTCCCAAAGGTAAACTTTGCAGGACTCCCGTATCCACCGGTTCACTAAGCAGCCCTGTCTTTTCAGATCATCTCTGGTGAGGACGACATCTCTACTTCCATATGAATAGTCTTTTATTAAATTATGCTGATATGCTAAACTATCTGTACCATTGAAAGGACAGAAAAACACTGAAAAAATGCCTCCTGAAAACGTTTAGCTAGATCCCGGCCAAAAAATATGGAAGTCTAGTGGGAACCTTCCCACGCCACAGAACCGCCATTGACATGCAAATGACAGCAACCATTGCAGCCAGTGCCTCACCATTATGTATGGGAACAAATGCTAAGAAAATATGCTTATGTCTCACTATTTTAAGGGGCTTCTCTGTAGAAAGATTGGATCTCTGTCACTGGTTTTCCAGGACAGATGAATCACTTTTCATACTAGAGCGAGGCAGACTCCCTTTCCAGATGAGCAGAGCCAATTCAACATTTAGTACATACATTTCTCTGTCCTTCACCCCAGGAGGGAGAGTAGAAAAACATGAACTTCCTTTGTCTCTTCGCTGTTGGCTCCATGTTTGAACATTAACTCAGCATTAATTTTCACTTACTGATTTTGTCGACTCTGTCTTTCCTATGGAGATGGGGTCTTATGTAACCCAGGTTGGCCTTGGATTTGCTATGTAGGCCAGGATCTCCTTCAGCTGCTGATCCTCCTCCCTCCACCTCCCAAACGGTGGGATTGCAAGCATGTGCCATCCATGCCCATTTATATAGGACTGGGACTTGAACCCAGGGCCTCAGGGATGTCCCATAAGCATTTTATCATCTGAGCTCCTTCCCCAAGCCTTTGCAGAGTATCTCTTCAACAGACAGCTTTCTTGTTAAAAGGATAACAATTCCTACCTCCAGGAGCTATCATGAGAGTCAAAGAGTACAATTATGAATGGCACCAGAAGTCAAATAAATGAATTTGAACTTTCTTCTTCTTCTTCTTCTTCTTCTTCTTCTTCTTCTTCTTCTTCTTCTTCTTCTTCTTCTTCTTCTTCTTCCTCCTCCTCCTCCTCCTCCTCCTCCTCCTCCTCCTCCCCTCCTCCTCCTCCTCCTCCTCCACCTCCTCCCATCCTCCCCTCCTCCCATCCTCCCCTCCTCCCATCCTCCTCCTCCCCTCCTCCTCCTCCTCCCATCCTCCTCCTCCCCCATCCTCCTCCTCCCATCCTCCTCCTCCCCCCCTCCTCCTTCTCATCCTTCTCCTTCTACTACTACTTCTACTTTTCTTCCTCTTCCTCTTCTGCCTCTGCCTCTACCTCTGCCTCTGCCACTTCTGCTTCTGCTCTCCTGCTCTCTTCCTGCTCTCCTCCTGCTCCTGCTCTCCTCCTGCTCTCCTCCTGCTCTCCTCCCGCTCCTGCTCCTGTTCCTGCCCCTCCTGCTCCTTCTTTTGGTTTACCAAAACAAATACAACCTTAGAAGTAGCATTTTAGTCATAAGCTCTGGGGACTTTATTTGGAGCAGAAAAGTTAATGTAGAAGGTGCTATTGTTCACATTGATGCATTATTCAAATGTTAAGAAGAAGAAAGAGAATCCCACCTTTAAACAGCATGAGTTCTACATCAGGTACAGGACGGTGAGCTGGAATGTTATCTGGTAATGACTGGTGACGATTCTGAAGTCAGTGTCTGAGTTGTGAACTGAAGGAAGCAGAGTGCCACAGAACCAGAGTCTATCACAGCCTGATGGTTAGCACTCAAATTACAAAATATTAAAAGGGACACGAGGAGCCCCAATATTCACGTAGTGACTTGAATAAGAATGTCCCCCATAAGCATATTTGAATGCTTAGTAACCAGGGAATGGAATCCTTTGATAGGATTGGAAGGATTAAGAGGTGTGGCCTTGTTGGAGAAAGTGTGTCACTGAGGGCAGGCTTTGAGGTTTCAATAGCCCATGCCAAGACCAGGTTCTCTCTCTGCATTCTATTTATAGATCAGGAAAGCTCTCAGCTACCGCCCCAGTACTACGGTTGCCACACACTCCCAGCCATGATGATAATGGACTAAGCCTCTGAAACTGTAAACAAGCCCCTAATTAAATGTTCTTCTTTGTGATAGCTGCTTGGCCATGGTGATAGGCCATGGTGATAAAACAACTAGCATTAAGTTAGGATAGAAATGCACAGGACAGACTCCCGGAGCCTACCTGCACCAGAAAGGCCTGTGTGATTCAGAAATACACTCTGGTAGAGCCACATGTAGTTTGCAGAAGTCCTATGACTGGGCCTGTGAACAGAAGGTTGGCTGCAGCGCAGTTAAGCCAGAACCTTTTATTTTGCTTCCAATCATGTTAAGCAATCATTTTAAGCAGCCATGCGGAACAGCACAGCCCCCTGGATCCCAATACCAGCTTGAAAACGAATCAAGGTGGGAGAAGGGGTTTTTTTATCATCTGTAGCAACCTTTTACCAAGTCTTTGTGAGAATACGGCTAGGTTACAAAAAGAAACTCTCTCAAATATGTATATATTTAAATGAAGTCAAACCACATTACTACATCGGCTTGAAACACTAGAGAGCGCAGCAGAGTCACAAAAAGTGTACTTGAAAGTTGGGGTGACAGCAGACTGGACATCACACAAGGAAGAGTTTCAGAATAAACATAAAGAAATACTGTTGCATGCTCCAAAGTAACTAATAACAATGTCTTATACCTCTATACAATGTGTAAGATATCCTAAGCCCCTCTGTTCTATTACATGGGCATTATTGCTACTTCTCCTTTAATGAGGAGTAAAATATTAATGGAAAGGGGATTAAGCAACCTTTCCACAATTGCATAGATACGCACAAATGTTGAGAGTTCACAGACTCCAGAGACCACGCTGCTAACTATTGTATCACCCGGATCCATCTTCACCTCCCGGTTTCGTGATTCAGTACAGAGCACAGGGGTTGGCTAGGCACAGCAGGAGGCATTTGGCCCACACAGCCTCACTCTGGCTCCCTGGCCTCACAGTGATGTCATCTAAAATAGATGAGTTTGCAGCCAGGATTTATTCAGGTTAGACAATCCTGGTCTCCTCTGTGATAACATATCAGGTTTCTTTTTTCTACAACCAAATCTAGAGGAGAAAAAAAGGCAAGGCTGGTTTCTTTCTTTCTTTCTTTCTTTTTTTTTTCTTTCTTTATTAACTTGAGTATTTCTTATTTACATTTCGAATGTTATTCCCTTTCCCAGTTTCCGGGCCAACATCCCCCTAACCCTTCCTCCTCCCCTTCTTTATGGGTGTTCCCCTCCCTATTCTCCCCCCATTACCGCCCTCCCCCAACAATCATGTTCACTTGGAGTTCAGTCTTGGCAGGACCCAGGGCTTCCCCTTCCACTGGTGCTCTTACTAGGATATTCATTGCTACCTATGAGGTCAGAGTCCAGGGTCAGTCCATGTATAGTCTTTGGGTAGTGGCTTAGTCCCTGGAAGTCTGGTTGCTTGGCATTGTTGTTCATATGGGGTCTCGAGCCCCTTCAAGCTCTTCCAGTCCTTTCTCTGATTGCAAGGCTGGTTTCTTAACTGTGACTCCATTATCTGTGACAACCCCAGAAAGCTTCCCAGAAAAACCTACTGTCTAGAATTATAACCTTTTGTATAAGTTACTAATCAGAAATGTCTGGTCATAGCTGTCTTGGTTAGGCAACTCTTTTAAAGGCAAATATTTAACTAGGTCTGGCTCACGGTTTCAAAGGTTATCATCGTGGTGGGAAGGAGGGCATCATGTAAGGCAGACTTGGTGCTGGAGGAGCCAAGAGTTCTATATCTTGATCAGAAGGCAGCCAGGAGGAGGCTGTGATCCACTGGCCAGACTTGAGCATATATATAGGAGACCTCCACACAGTGACACACTTCTTCTGACGAGGCCATACCTCCTCTGATAAGGCCACACCTCCTAATAGTGCCACTTCCCACCAGCCAAGCTTATTCAGATCACCACAGTAGCCAACCAGCAGACCATGAGACAAATCACATTTGTTTAAAGAATGTGTGAACTGGGAGCATAAGATTAAAGAGTCCAGAATCGTTTGAGTGATTACTATCTCCCAGTCCTAAAAGAGCAGATCCTTATGAAGTCACCTGCTTCTGTGTTACCAGAGGGCCACAGGAAAAGAGTTGGTGCCTGGAAGAATGTGCTGTCTTTGTACCTGGTGCAGACTGCAAAGACGTAGGAGATGACATTGAAGAGATAGAGAATGCTTAAGATTTGGGGTTTGAGTCGTTAGACAAGTTTCTTTCTGCAGTAGACACTGCAGTAGACAAGCATTTCATTCAGAGATTCACAGTCAACTGTAGCGTGCTCGCACCCCTCCCCACATAGCTCAGGGAACATTGTGGAAGAGGGTGCAGAAAGATTGTAAGAGCCATATACCAGGGAAGATGGCTTCAAAGCAGCGAACGATGTTTTGACGATGGAACAGCTATACTTATGAACTCAGCAGGTGTGGTTGCCTGCACAAGACCTATCAAGCCAGTCAACATGAAGTCCCACCACCAGCTGGGGAACTTTAGAGGATGATGGCTACTAGGGAAAAAAAGTTGGTTTTCTTCAGGGCAGCGGCCACTGGTATGTCCCAGGGGATGGCCCTTCACACATGGTCAAAGAGCAGCACTCATTAGATCCACTGGGCTATGAGAAAAGCACATGAAGTTGGGAGGAGGGGTGGGGGGACGAAAGGAGTTGGAGGGGGAGTGGTGTGTAATAGGAGAAAAGTGCAGTGTATACATACATGTATGGAATTGTCAAAAAATAATTTTCTTTAGAAAAGAACTGGCATTTGAAAGAGCTGAAATAATTCTGATTATCGTTTAATAAGCGTGGGAGGTGAGGGGTTATAAGCTTTTCCACTTCTCTCATATGGTTGTTTTCTTAACTAATTCTTTTCTACAGCTATCCAAGGGGGAAGAAATATAGAACAAAGACTCATAATAAGTAGAGGAACGTCTCTGAAGAGCAGCTCCTAGCTGGTTCAAGCTCCTCTTCCTCCTCAGCCGCTGTGGTTGGCACTCTTCCTGAGAGAAGTTGAGTGAAGGTGGCTTGCTGATGGGTGTCTGCCCTACTCATGGGGCAACAGTTAGAATCGGTGCCCACAAGCCTGACCCTCTGGGGAAGTGCTGGATCACCCTGCACTCTCCTCATGCAAGGAACCTGTGTGGGAATCAGAGTAACTGTGATGACCACAGTAGTAGATCAGTTGATACAGTATGTGGGTTATAAGGATTATTTCTCCAGATTTTATTACCAACACACTATTCATTAGCCTCTATTTTTGAAAGTCGTTCATGTTGCAAACTCATGAAAGAGCAGGCACTAATTAATTGGTCAATTAATGACAGAGAGCCAAGACTTAACCTTTGGAACGCTCTGCAGTGTGTCACCAACTGCTCTCAGGGGAAATTAATTCTCAGAAATAATGACAGAGTTGAGGGAGATGGCTCAGGGGTAAAGACATGTCGTTCAAGCCTGACAGTGTCCAGATACCCAGATATGTTAGGGCTGGAAAGATGGCTCAGTGGGGAGAGGGGCCTCCTGCCAAGCCTGACAGCATGAGTTCAATTTTCATGACTCACAGGAGCTTGGCCTCTTCCTCTAAAGTGTGTGTGTGTGTGTGTGTGTGTGTGTGTGTGTGTGTGTCCGTGTGTCTCAATCTGTATGTATCTGTGTGTATCTGTGTGTCTTAGTCTGTGTGTGTCTCTGTGTATAACTGTGTGTATCTGTCATGTCTGTATGTGTTATGTGTGTGTGTGTGTGTGTACCTGTGTGTGTGTGTCCGTGTGTCTCAATCTGTATATATCTGTGTGTATCTGTGTGTCTTAGTCTGTGTGTGTCTCTGTGTATAACTGTGTGTATCTGTCATGTCTGTATGTGTTATGTGTGTGTATATCTGTGTATCTGAGTCCGTGTGTGCCTGTATGTGTACATATCTATTTATGTGTCTCTGTGTGTATTTGTGTGTCTGTATGTTTCTATGTATTTGTGTGTCTGAGTCTGTGTATGCCCGTGTGTGTACCTATATATGTGTCTGTGTGTATCTGTGTGTCTGTGTCTAAATCTGTATCTGTATCTGTGTGTCTGTCTGTCTGTGTGTCTGTGTGTCTTTGTCTATGTGAATGTGTGTGCACCTGTGTGTTTGAGTATGTGTGTATCTGTGTCTATGTGTGTCTGTTTCTGTGTGTGTTTGTGTGTGTGCTTATATGTGTATCTGTGTCTCTGTGTGTCTGTGTCTGTGTACATGTGTGTCTATGTGTCTGTGTCTGTGTGCACCTGTGCATCTGTGTATACTTCTGCTGTGTGGGTGTCCTCATCCACCCATGTGCACATGAGGCCAGTTGTTGACGGCTCTCCATCTTACCGTTCAGATGAGTATCTCAGTGAACATGGAGTTCCCCGTTTAGGATAAACTGGCTGGTCAGTGAGCGACCAGAATCCCTATCCCACACCCAGCACCTCCCATGCCAAAACTGTTTACAGCTACGGCCCAGCTTCTATGTGAGGTAATGGGACCTACTCCCAGGTCTTCATGCCTGTGCAGCAAGCACTTGGCCACTGAGCCGCCTCCTTGGCCTTCCTTTGAATTCTTCCCTTGCCCAGCCTCCATACGTGTAGGACACACAGACACACATGTAGGGTCTTTTTCTCCTGACAACTGAGCTTTTTCCTGTGTTTCTCAAAGCAGCCCTTGGATTCCCAATCCTCCACCCCATCGCCAGGATACAGGATGGCACTCGCCAGCTGCCTGCAGTAGCCTCGTCCCACAGAATGAGCATTCTATGCCATGGTGCTCACCCTTCAAACATACTTTCAATTCCTACCCACGGAGTGAGTGCTAACTTCCGGTCAAGTCCAGCCCTAACTACAGGACTCACCTATCTTCATCCATATTCACTCTTCTCCCACAGGACCACTGCGTTGTTGGTCAAGAAGATTCAGAGACCACATAACAAAGAAGCTCTTAAATTTATGGTTGTTACCTGGAATTTTATTAAAATGATAATAAAGAAGAGATATAATCTGAGGTTTACTCATTTGAGGTATCCAGAAGCAGGACTCTGAGATAAGGGGTCTTGAATAGAAACAATTTATATGAGATTTGACCTCCAGGGATGCTGGCAGGAAGAAGGAAAATGAGATATCAATAGAGGGCTCCTTAGCAAACAGTATCCCACCGGCATCTGGAGCTTGAGGCTGTTAACATTATTCCGACAGAGGCGAAGAAGCTGGAGCACTTACCAGTTCTGACTAACCTTGTTTAAAGCTCGTTCTCGGGCTGTACAAATCTGTCCTATGGGCAGGTATCCTAACTAGGATACACAGTCCTCTGGCTAAAACTGGGGGACGTTGGCATCTGGAAGTTGGCATGAGTGCCGGGAAGCAGAATTAAAGGAAGAGGATTCATAGTTCTCCAAAGCGGTAGGGAGAGAGAGCCAGGGGGAGGACGTCAACATTTAACCAAGTAGTGGAGGACAGACAGACAGATGGAAGACTAGTAGCTGAGAATGTGCAGTCTAGATTCAGCAGCACAGAACAAAGAGGGAAGGAGGAAATCAGGAAGGATTCAAACTGTGGGGGAAGACCCAGCTCAACTTGCAGAGTCCCGAACGAGACTCTAACCAAGAATCAGACAGGCATTGATGAACGGGCTGCAAACTGCATCCTGTCGTCCTTTATGTAAGGTCTCTCAGGTTTGAAAGGTGCGAATCCTATTTTTGTTTTCTCCTGGCTTGATACTGTGATGCTGGGTAATGGGACTCAGGTCCTAAAGCCCACCAGGCTGACAGACCGACAGACAACCAGGCTGACTGACAGTCAGACTTCAAGCCCGCCAGACCAATACTGTGTCACCGAGTGACAACCACAGTCCGAAGCTCGTTTCACGTGCTTGACTTTTGAAAATGAATATATAATTTACAAAATGTAAGCGTAGCCCCAGGCTAGTCCAGAAAAACAATATCTGAGCCCGGTTCATGACCAAGAGGAGGAAGGTAGGTACTGAGTGAGGGGAGCTGGTTAACACTACTTTTAGAGACAGTGCATAGCAAGTAAAAACACTAAGTAAGGTGTTTAACTTCTACACGCTCCGTGATTTTGTTTTTTATTTATTTGTTGTTTGTTGAAGTGCTGGGAACCGAATCCAGTGCCCCACACAAACTCAGAAAACCCTCCTCCACCAAACCCTACCCACACAGGGTGGTGTGGTTGTTGTTATTGTTGTTGTTGTTGTTATAGTTTGGTTTTGTTCTGTTTTGAGACAGGATCTCACTAGGCAGCCCTGGAGCCCTTTAACTCACTCTATAGACCAGGCTGGCCTTGAACTTATTGAGAGTCTCCTGCCTCTGCCTCCTGAACGCTCAGGTTAAAGGTGTGTGCCACCGTACCCAGCCTGCACAGTTCTAATAATTAATGTTAGCTCTGTCATCCAACACCTTCTAGGCAGCACAATGCTAAATTCCTCGAAGATTTCACTGTTTGTCTATATGCTTCCAACCACATATATTAGTATTTTAAGCATGAAATAGACAAGTTCAGGCTTTAATGCTTTAGGTTAAATCACAAAGTAATTCAGTATACAATGTAGAAAGGAAAAAATTTTAAACATATTTGTATTAGTTATTTGACAATTTTACACAGTGTATTTTTTATCATATTCACACTCTGTACCTCCCCACAACTCCCTCTGGATCCACCTTACCACTCTAGAGTGCCCCCAGTTTCATGTCCTCTCTTCTTTTCTGAGACAGGATTTTTCTGTGTAGCCCAGGCTGCCCAGGAACTTGCTCTGTAGACCAGGCTGGCCTAGAACTCAGAGACGCCCCCAGGTGCTGGGATTAAAGTCATGAGCTTCCAGCATCATCCACCCAGCTATGTCTTTAAAAAAAAAAAAAAAACACACAAAACCTAACTTCTAGAACCCATTAGAACATGATAAACCCAAGTCTCGGGAGTGAACCTAGTATTATTATTTTGCTAAACAGACATAGTGCTCCCTAAATTCCTGCCTTCTGCACATGTATCAGTGAAGCTCTCAGTACTCACTAGAAGTTTCTCTGCTCACTGAATGGTAGTTTATGCAGAGAACTCTCAGCCACAAATACAATATTCATGTCACCACCCAGGATTTATGGACTATTATGGAAAAGGGAACAGAAAGATTATAAGAGCCAGAGTCAGAGAGAACGAAAATGAAATGGAATGGTGGCTTCCAGACACGACAGACCCATTGTATTCATGAAGAAATAAATTTGTATAATGTCCCTATTCTGATGGGACCAACTGCCCAGTGATAAATGAATCGTGTTATTGACTATGGACTGTGTGTATACTGACTTGGTGAACATATTACTCAATGGTGAACAGTATATCAGCCATTCATTTAAAAATAACATATTTATTTGTAAAAATGCTGTGCCAATACATAAAATATTTCTGGTGAGCTATAGGAAATATATCCACCAAGAGTAAACAATTTTTGAGTTTTCTTAATTGTTGAGGCAAGTTATTTCTAACGGTCCATATTGTTAGCCCACTTAGTCCCAAAGTATCCTTTAAACCTTAGCAATTCATCACGGTGAGTTACAGAGTTCATGGCACCAGAGACGTTAGCTGGCTGTACCTGTGTGGCTACAGTCATTGACAAAAGGAACCTGAGAGGCTGTGTGCAGCATCCTCCATCAGTACCTCACTCGGATGGCACAGGAGGACCGTGAACCCCAGCTTAGCCTGAGGTCGCGTCACTGAGATGGAGACACTCTAGCAAAGACCTGAAAGGGGGATGATGAAAAACACCCAGAAGACTGAAGAGGAATTGAAAGGCCCCAAAGCAAGGATGGGTCTGCACAATAGTTCTGCATTTAGTCCAGAGCCAGGGCCTGGGGTTGGAGGAAATAACGGGAAACGGGCACAGGTGGGTGATGATCAGGACATGTGGGGTTTTATTCCCAGAGTGAGATGCTAAGGGAGGTCCGAGTGTGGGAGTGGCACAGTACGGATGCAGCGTGCTTTTCCAGCTCCAGTAATGTCCTTCCCTGAGGAGTGTTACTGCTGCACTGGAGCTGGGTGCGGGGGTTCAGCACGAGAGGCTGAGGCAGGGGGATTCCATCCTGAAAGTTTTCCTGAGCTGTAAAGCAAGTTCAAAGACAGTCTGAGCTAAGACTCCACCTTACAATCAAAGGGATCTTCATTTGGGCATTCAGGCCATTCCCCTTGACTTTCCCATTTTTCTGCTAAAGGCTCAGACTGTATAATACACACGGTTGTGTTGCTTACCGACGTCGGCTTGACATGAGTGTGTGCCATCGTCAACTACAATATATAAATTGCTCGAAAGGAAGAAATACTTTTCTGTTTTGAGTTCTAGGGTGCACACTCCAAGGTCAAACTAATATCCAGTACACAGTAGAGAAACTATAAATGTGTATCAAGTAGTAGAATTTAATAAGTTAGCAAAAAAATCAAACATTGAACATGACGGGAAACATGTAAGTGGGCAGTGCGTGCCCGTTGCTCCCTCAGGGGGGCTGCTCACATAATCACCCCATAGTTTCTAGGTGTTCCCAACACACATGCTCAGCACAAGTTGTACCAGATTCAGGACAGACTGCTGTGTTTCTCCTTTTACCTCGTTTCCAATATTCAATAATTCCGCCATTAAAACCACATGGAGCTGGAGAGGTGGTTCAGGTACTAAGAGCACTAGCTGCTCTTCAGTTCAGTTCCCAGAACTGACATGGTGGTTCACAGCTGTGTAACTATAGTCCCGTAGGATCTGGTGTCTTCTGGTGTGCAAGTGTACATGCAGACAAAACATCCATATCATAAATAAATATTTTAAACACACTGGCTTTAACCACAAGGATAGCCCAGTAGGAACTTGGCTTTCAAATGTATACTTTATATTCTTCACATCCCCTTAAGTGTGTTTTAAGTAAGAAGAATTACAGAAGTTCCTAGTAGTGTATAATCTGAATATCACTCTCTATTTGTTTCCTGTCATTTCTGAAAATTATTAGCAAACAAGTTTAAATAGAAGATTGAATTTCACTCCAGCACTATAACAAATTGCAGGAATTTAAAAAAAAACAATCTAGCATTCCATTATCTCCCTCTATCATTCCTGGATGTTCTGTATTTCATAAATAACTGGATCATGAGTAAGATATTCAGACAGCGTTCAGGTAGCTCTTTGGAACCAACTAACTCATGCTGCTTTAATTAGCATCCCCGGTTATCTATAACACAAAGGTAGCAGATGTCTGTACAATTATTCTCAACCATTATTAAAAAGTTTTAATTATTTTTGCATGCTTTAACTGGTGTGGGCAGAGATGTATTATGCATATTTTTGCACCGTACTCTAAGCTTCTAATAAAAAACACTGTCTATGACCTGAGCAAGGAGCTGTTGCAAAGCCAAAGGGCATAGCCAGTCAGTGAGAACAAAGTCAGAAGATCAGAAAGCATGCACACAGGAAAGGAAGGGGTGGAACAGCTCCTGGGGATAGGAGAAATATCTGTGAACCACACATTTGATCAGACATCAATGTCCCAAATTAGAAAGAATATAAACAATAACAAAACCCGGTAACTTTAGAGTTGGTAAACTTGACATACTTTTCTCAAAAAGAAGGTCTAGACATGTCCAATGTGGATGTGAGGAGACATTCACTAGTGTCACCCATCAGAGAGAAGCACAGAGATGGACCATGAGTTATCCACACATGCCTATTATGTTGGCCCCATTGCAGAACGCAGAAAGGGAAACTCTATGGACTGTGGGTAGGGACAAAAGATGACATGGGATTGGGAGAGGGCAGAATGGAACAGTCTCAGAAGATCAAATACTTGGTTAGAAAAAAACTAGGGTGCCAGTGCACACTCTCATGGTCGCTGCAGCATTCTCCATCAAAGTCCAGAACCACGCACACATCTGTAATCACAGCCTCAGAGCGACTGGGGCAGCATAGCTGCAAGTTCTAGGGCTATCCTGGGCCAAATTGTGATAGCAAGGGCTAGAAAATCAGACCTTGTCTCAAAACAATGTTGATGACAATGACGACGACGATGATGATATGATATAAAACTAGCCTAAACATACATTGACAAAAGAATGGGTTAAGAAAATGTGCTGGGCTGGAGAGATGGCTCAACCGTTAAAGGCTAGGCTCATAACCAAAAATATAAGAAAATGTGCTACGTTAACACACACACACACACACACACACACACACACACACTAAAATCAATGAGTAATCATTTTAATTCTCAGTTTTGGAAATAAGTATGTGCATGTTTGTGCATTTGCTGGTACAGATGTGGGAAGGTTTATCAAAGAACAGCCTTTGATGTCATTCCTTGATAAAGGTCACCCACCTCTTTTGAGACAGGGTCTCCAATTGGCCTGGATCCAATTCACCAATTGTGCTAGACTGACCAGCAAGCCCTTGGGATTCTCTGACCTTCACCTTCCCAGAGTTGGGATGATGGGCGTGAGTCACAATTCTGACGTTCTGGGATGGGACTCCGGTCCTGTAGTTGACAGGGTCATTGCTTTCCTACCTCGGCCATCTCCCCTAGCCCTTCCTCCACTCTTTAAAAAGAAGTCAAAACCTCATACCAGTCAGAATGGCTAAGATAAAAAAACTCAGATGACAGAAGATGCTGGCAGAGAGGTGGAGAAAGAGGAACACTCCTCCATTGTTGGTGGAATTGTAAGCTGGTACAACCACTCTGGAAATCAGTCTGGAGGTTCCTCAGAAAATTGGACAGTGCATTACCTGAGGACCCAGCTATACTACTCCTGGGCATATACCCAAAAGATGCTCTAATATATGACAAGGACACATGCTCCACTATGTTCATAGCAGCCTTATTTATAATAGAAACTGGAAAGAACCCAGATGCCCTTCAACAGAGGAATGGATACAGAAAACGTGGTACATCTACACAATGGAGTACTACTCAGCTATTTAAAACAATTCATGAAATTTACAGCAAATGAATGGAACTAGAAAATATCCTGAGTGAGGTAACCCAGTCACAAAAGAACACACATGGTATGTACTCACTAATAAGTGGATATTAGGCAAAAAGCTTGAAATATACTCACAGATACAACTCACAGACCATATGAAGCTCAAGAAGAAGGAAGACCAAAGTGTGGATGCTTCAGTCCTTCTTAGAAGAGGTAACAAAATATAGGAGGTAGAGGGTAGGAAGTACTTGGGAGAAAGCAAAGACGGGGGAAAGGGGGGCAGGGTCAGGTATGGGAAGAGATGGGGTCGATATACAGAGGGTCAGGAAATTGAACAGAGGTGTGAAGCAATAGGGGATGGGGAACTGGGGGAAGCCACCAGAAAATCCCAGATACCAAGAAAGCAAGAGGCTCCCAAGACTCAACAGGAAATGAGATTAGCTGAGATGCCCAACAAAGGAGAGGGAGAACCTGTAGAGACCACATCCAAAGATTAGGTAAAGCCCCTGGTTGGGGGATGGGGTCACCCACTCACCTCCAAATTTTTAACCCAGAATTGCTCCTTTCTAAAGGAAATATGGGGACAAAGTGTGGAGCAGAGACTGAAGGAAAGGCCATCCACAGACTGCCCCACCTGGGGATCCATCCCATATAAGGAGACCAAACCCAGACACTACTGCTGATGCTGAGAAGTGCTTGCTGACAGGAGCCTGATATAGCTGTCTCCTGAGAGGCTCTGCCAGAGCCTGACAAATACAGAGGTAGATGCTCACAGTCACCTACTGGACTGAGAACAGGGACTCCAATGGAGGAGTTAAAGGAAGGATTGAAGGAGCTGAAAGGGATTGCAACCCCATAGAATGAACAACAATATCAACCAATCAGACCCTACCAGAGCTCCCAGGAACTAAACCACCAACCAAAGAGTTCACATGGGGGACCCATGGCTCCAGCCGCATATGTAGCAGAGGACGGCATTGTCGGGCACCAATGAGAGGAGAGGCCCTTGGTCCTGTGAAGGCTCAATGCCCCAGTGTAGGGGAATGCCAGGGTGGTGAGGCAGGAGTGGTTGGGTGGGTAGGGGAGCACCCTCATAGAAGCAGGGGCAGGGGACATGGCATAGGGGGTTTGCGGAGGGGAAACTGGGAAAGGGGATAACATTTGAAATGTAAATAAATAAAATATCCAATTTTTTTAAAAAAAGAAGTCAATCCTGTCATTTACAACATTGATTGCGCATAAAAAGCTCCAGGAACAGTGAAGTAAGTCAGCACAAGTGAGCATGATTTCACCATTCTGTCAAGTATGAAAGAGAGAACTGAGGTCGTCAGGGGCCACTGAGGGGTGGCTGATGAGCAAAGGAATCTGAGTTTCACCTGAAGCATAAGCTGTGCTTAGATAGCGAGACACTGCAGTTCCTAGTAGTGGACGATACGCCAGAAAAATTCCCAAGACACTCCATGCTAAACTCTCTCACCCCAAAACAACATTTGAGGTGATGGATATGTCACCTGGCATGCTTTACTATTTCAAACATTTACACACATCGAATCAGCGCACTGTGCATGGTAAATGTGCACAATTTTTATTTGTCAGTTTTAAAACTGTCTGTATTGTCGGATTTGAAACAAAAACATGTTAGGATTTTAAAGTCTATCATATTTGCTAAGATAAAGCAGTTTGAAAATTCAAACCAACAGTTGCCTATTAGGAGAGAGATATGAAATCAAATAAAGTGTAGGGCTCATTTGTATGAATACCAAAAGGAAATCCATCATTTTGTGTGCTAGTTTTTTTTAAGATTTTATACACACACACACACACACACACACACACACACACACACACACACACACACACACATACACTGTAGCTGTCCTCAGACACACCAGAAGAGGGCATCCGATCTCATTACAGATGGTTGTGAGCCACCATGTGGTTGCTGGGAATTGAACTCAGGACCTTTGGAAGAGCAGTCAGTGCTCTTAACCACTGAGCCATCTCTCCAGCCCATGTGCTAGCTTTAATATAAGAGTGGAAAGTCGGTGGCTCGGTTGGAAAAGTGCTTGTTGTACAAACATGTACATCTGATCTCAGATATGCAGCACCCTTATAAAAGCAAGGCACGGGATGCATCTCCTCAAACTGTCAGACAGGGTGTCCTGGAAACCTCCAAAACGATACAATATTGGGGTTGGGGATTTAGCATGGTAGAGCGCTTGCCTAGCAAGCGCAAGGCCCTTTCGGGTCCCCAGCTCCAAAAAAAAAAAAAAAAAAAAAAAAAAAAAAAAAAAAAACGATACAATATTGACATAGCTCTTGGTTACTGTACTGGCTGGAGTTGTGCACTCGACACAAGCTGGAGTTATCACAGAGAAAGGAGTCTCCGTTGAGGAAATGCCTCCATGAGATCCAGCTGCAAGGCATTTTCTCAATTAGTGATCAAGGGTCGGAGGGGCCATTGTGGGTGGTGCCATTCCTGGGGCTTGGTAGTCTTGGGTTCTATAAGAAAGCAAGCTGAGCAAACCAGGAGAAGCAAGCCAGTAAGCAGCACCCCTCCATGTCCTCTACACCAGCTCCTGCTTCCTGACCTGGTTGAGTTCCAGTCCTGACTTCCTTTGGTGATGAACAGCAATGAGGAAGTGTGAGCTGAATAAACCCTTTCCTCCCCAATTTGCTTCTTGGTCATGATGTTTGTGCGGGAATAGAAACCCTGACTAAGACAGTTGTCCACCAGAACATGATAGTAAGACTCTATTGCTGAAAACATCATAAACTTTGGCCTCAGGACATGGAAAAATCAAGTTGGTACTAAGAGGCTTCCTCCCCACTGCCTAACTTTCCTACTAATGGTAGGTGCTATGCGGGCTGCCTTGGGGGAAAGTCAACAACAGTCTTACACGGCTGTGAACCTCATAAACTGCAGTTATTACTGAAGTGATAAAAAAAATACACAAGATGTACACATAGGGGGCTTTTTCTAAGATGTAAGTCATTTTTAAAAGGTCATTCAGCCATGCTCCTGTGGATGGCCCCACAAGCATGGGTGTATAGACAGCACAAATTGGGCTCGGGTTTAAAAAGAGATAGAAAAATAGATAAATAGAGAGGGGAAGGAAGAGGGAGAAGAGGAGGACGACGTTGGTAGGAAGTAGAGGGGTATGAAGGCTATGGGAGGAGTTGGGGGAGTGGATATGATCAAAATACAGTGTATACATATATGAAATTCTCAAAGAATAAAACTATATCTTCCTAAAAGCTGGACCTGAGAGCACATATGGGTGACCCTAGCACTGGAGGTCTGTCTGGAATTGGGAGGATGGAAATGAACAGATCTCTGCAGCTCACAGGCCAGCAAGTTTACACGATTCAGTGGACCCTTGTTTCAAGGAAGAGTCATTCTTTAAAAGTTAAGTGTGACAGCAATGTCCGTAATCCTAGCATGTGGGATGCAGAGGCAGAATGATTGGGATTTAAACCCTGCCTCAGCTACACCGTGTGTTTGAGGCCAGCCTGGCCCTGTCTCAAACAAATAAGTGAGGCCAACAGAGGAAGACCTTCAACCTTCAACCTCTGACCTAGACACACATGAAAATAAACAAAACACAATAGCATACTGGTTCAAACAGGCTTTAAACGTCCATTATATATAAAAGAATCAACTCCACAGTTTAAATTGCTCAAAGGAGTAGTCTCCATCAGATATGAAACAGACCCTGAATTATGACCATCAGATTACTAGGAGAAAGGATCCTGTTTGGATAACAGGCCATGGCAACTCAGAACAATAATAATAATAATAATAATAATAATAATAATAATAATAATAATAATAATAGTAATAATAACTCCTCAGCTGATCAGCCAGATTGAGCCTGTCTATAGGCATTTACAACAGCAGACACAGAAGAAGAATAAATTTTGGGCCACTGAGAAGATTCTCCCCAACTTGTTTCTTACTAATGTATACCTTCCTCTCACGAGCTTTAAGCACATGCTCTTCTTATGCAGACCTAATACATTTAATAAGTGCCTTTCCCGTTAATTACACCTCTTGTCAAGGGTCGGATGTGGAAGGTGAAAACCTAGAAAAGCTTTTCAAAGACCAGAAGATGAAGAACGTGTCCTTAAAAGATGATATTTAGTGAGAGGGGACAGAACACACAAAAGGATACATGGGAAATGAGTCTACAGACCTTTAACGAGGAAAAATTGTGAAGCCAAAATTCATTTATCTTCCCAGATAAAAGAAAAAAAATGAATTCGAATCCATCCATCTCAATCAACTACCCAGAAAGAAAAATAATGAGTAATTTAGCCATTAACACAAGTTGTCAGCTTTTATTATCTTGGGTCAAATTCGGGAATGATGTAAATAATTCAGCGTGTAAAGAATGTATAGAGAGTTTTATAGGTCCGTATTAATAAGCAGGTCTGTATGTATGTATTCCTTTCCATAAATGTCCATTGGTAAGATGTTAAAAGCTTAAAAGCAACGAGTCTCTAAGCACTTCAAAAATTCAGAAATTAAAAAGACTACCCATGGTGTGGAATAACAATATTGGACAGGGGTAAAATGTAAATCTAGGCCCAAAATGTAATACAAATACTGTAAAATGCAATAGAATAAACAATGAAATTTAGAACCAAATTCTTACCTGTATGCTATTGGCCACTGTGGTAGCTATTCTTGCTTGTCAGCTTGACTGCATCTGGAATTAACTAGAACTCAAAAAAGGCAGGCACGCCTGTGGGGGACTTTTTGCTACTGTGGAGATCCACTTCTAATCCAGATCTTTGAAGTAGGAAGACATACCTTTAATCCAGACCATTTGAGCTGGGAAAACCCACCTCTAACCCAGTCCATACATTCTGCTGGAAGCTGATATAAAAACACGGAAGACGGAAGCTTTGGCTCTTTGCCTGCTTGCTCTCACCTTGATAGCAGGTCCATGCCCCCAGTGGCACTAGAGCCTACCTCTTTGGGATTCCAGTGTATACTGACAGCCAGCTGAGACACCCGGCCCATGGACTGAGCAACTACTGGGTTCATGGATCTTCCATCCACAGTCAGCCATCGTTGGGTTTGCTAGACTGCAGCCTGTAAGTCACTCTAATAACTCCCCTTTCTATATTTAGAGAGAGATTCATTCTGTAACTTCTGTTACTCCCAAGAACCCTGACTAATACGGACAATTATGGAATCTTGGAGGATTTAGGAGCCTATCCATCAGGAAGAAAGCTCAGCTGTGCACGGAATGATGGGTTATGATTTAAAACAGAGAAGGTGAGCGAAGAGTTAGATGTGCATGCTATACTGGCCACACTGCTTTAGTCCATAGGTCCCTCGGACCTTAGTGGAAACAAACAAAAGCCTGGGTAAACAAGCCTAGCAATAAAAGGACCAAGGCACGCTAGTACCATCGAAGGCATCAAAGGAATCAAACAGAGTAATGAGTTATGATCAGTGACTCATTCTTACTGTTAATACATTTTGTTAAATAATTTGTTCTTTTATTTATACTGCTTTAAAGATTTTTGGCTGTATGTTTAACTGTGTGTCTGTCTGTCTGTCCACCTGTCTGTGTGTCTGTGAATGTGAATGCAAGACTCCGTAGAGGCTGGAAATGGGTGTCAGATCTAATGGAGCTGGAGTTATAAGCAGTTGTGAGCCACATGATATAGGTGCCAAGAACCAACCTCAGGTTTTCTGGAAGAGCAACAAGCACTTTTAACCGCTGAGCCATCTCCCAGGCTGGCTTTGAACTCGCTATACTAAAGAGGTTGACTTTGAGCTCCAAGCCTTCTGAAAACTACCTCCCAAGTCCTAGAATTACAGGCCTACACCTCCACACCCAAACCTCCATTTTTAAAAACAACAAAATCTACAAGATAGTTGTCGGCCATGAGCAGCTACTTCCTTGGATCCCTGCTTCCCATGAAGCCTGGCTATAAGAAAATATTAAAAAGTTGAGGTCATTCTAACTCAGTCAACTTGAATGGGAATTGCTGGTTTCTTTAGAGATTCAGCTGTGTCCCGTGATGTTTCTAGAAACTGTCTCATGAGAGGATGTTTATGCTGAAGCAGACACATGGGAGGATGTTTTGCTAAGAACAGACACACGGTGCGTTTCTAGAAGCAGCCTAGAAGGAGGACACATGATATTCAGCTAGAGCAATGCTTGAGAAAACACATGCTGTTTAGTAAGGGTACGAATATAACCCAATAGATAGTGAACAACACTGCAGTATTGGTTCGCCTTGCCACTCTTTGCTGGTCATCATTTGTTGTGACCTCATAGACAGAAATGCACCTTTAAAAAAACTTTTGGTGGTGTTCCTCCAGCTTTTTGTCATGTCTGCAAACTCAGGCAGATCTGCAGAGGGTCACAGTTTTGTCTGGATTGAACTGAGGATTCTTGTATGGTGTTTGTGAGTGGATCAAGCTGCCACTACTGGTTTGTGTGAACTGAACTGCTGATATCCTGACAGCACATACTGGATTCTCTCCAAAGAACTGTTTCTGAACAGGTCCACATCCTCCTTTGCCCTACTAACCTTTCCTTTCCACTACCTCTGGCCGTTGGTGGGCTAGAAGGAAACTTAAAGCAGTTAAGTACACTTAATAAAGTAGGTGTTGAAAAAAATAAGCCTAGAGTCAACTTTATTTAAGTGGTATTACTCAGTTTTGTCAGTTTAAAAGTAAAAGAGACCAGTCTCTGAAAACTAATGGACAGAGCGAAATCCAAAGTCTAATGACGCCAGTGCTTTATCTCTTCATTCCAAAGACGACTGAGAAACACAAGCCTTAGAGACAGAAGCTTTAAGAGAAATTGGGGGAGCTGGAAGAGGGCCTCAGACCTCACCGCACTGTACAAGGTTTTTCAAAACCTAAAGTTCTCTGTCTAAAAATCAATCAGAGAGTCTATTAACACTGTTCCACGACAAATCTCAGCTCTTAAAAAAAAGAATGATAGAGCAAGTTAAAAGAACTGGCTTATATTCAAAAGCCTTAAGTCATTTGGGTCCTCTGCCATAAAGAAATAAAAATGCCGGGTTGGCGATTTAGCTCAGTGGTAGAGCGCTTGCCTAGCAAGCGCAAGGCCCTGGATTCGGTCCCCAGCTCCAAAAAAAAAAAAAAAAAAAAAAAGAAATAAAAATGCCAGCCACTAATGCTACTTACAAGCCACAATTTAAATGCTGCATTGTTGGCAATGGGAAATGTAATTTCAAAATTATAATGAAAATGCTCCTGTAATAATTCAAGGGAAAAAGGATGAGAAGGGAGTAAAGGCTCACAGCTGAGATGGGAGAGGCTCATAGCTGAGATCTGGGAAAGGCTCATAGCTCAGTTGGGAAAGGCTCATAGCTGAGATAGGCAAGGCTCACAGCTGAGATGGAAAGGCTCATAGCTCAGATGTGGGAAAGGCTCACAGCTCAGTTGGGAAAGGCTCACAGCTGAGATAGGAAAGGCTCACAGCTCAGATGTGAAAGGCTCATAGCTCAGATGAGAAAGGCTTGTAGCTGAAATGATGGGGAAAGTGTATAGCTTTCTGCCAAAGAATACTTGTCTCCCCAATCTATACAAAACCACACTGAGATCTGACAAATCTGTTTTGGCCAGAATCTGTTAATGAGTGACTGTCTTTATTCCAAAAACTGCAAGTATGTAGACATTTGATGTCCAATGGTGTCATGGACACTAAGCGATCCTTTCTCTAACTGAGCATCCCTACTGCACTAATTCCCTAAATTGCTTATAGTATAGACAGCACTCTCCTCCATCTTTCTCTTGTGCTTACAATTTATCTGTAAAAGACACCGGGCCCTTCCTTGGTCACTACCGCTCGAGCTAGGCTCAGGAGCACTCAGGCAACTGCTCCACACCCCACCATCACCTTCAAACATCCTGACAGGTCTCTCCTCCTCTATCCCTAACCGCCTCTCTCTCAGATTTCTTTCCATGAAAACAACTTTGCCATCAGGTGGTAAAAAGTTCCATCTTGTCTAATTCTTGGAGTTAATCTAACGTTCTGTTTGGATCTCCTCCCTCCTGACAGCTCAGGAATGACTAGGCATGGGGAGAGAAGCAGTGGGGAGGTACAGGGAAGGCTCCGGAACATTCCTTTTCTGCTGCTTTCTTCTCTCCCCACACTTGGACCCCAGCGGCCATCAGAATATGATCTCTCACTTTAATTCCCAGTTGGCCGAGATATCCTCTGTCACTGGGACGCTTGGGGTGTAGTAGTAAATTCTAGGCCATCTTGGCAAGTTTCTGTCCTAGCTGTTTCCTAAAAGTAATGGTTAACTCTTCATACCAAACTGGTGCTCCACCTACAGCCTAGCCCTACAGTGACCTCTGTCTATGAGGCCAGTGCTACACTGAGCGGCAGCCTGCATGAAGGTCCACTACTGAGATACACTCTTGTTTTGTTGTTTGCTTGTTTGTTTGCTTGCTTTTTAATGCATGTGAGTACAGTGTCCCTCTCCTCAGACACACCAGGAGAGGCCATCGGATCCCATTACAGATGGTTGTGAGCCACCACGTGACTTTCTGGAATTGAACTGAGGACCTCAGGAAGAGCAGTTGGTGCCCTTAACCACTGAGCCATCTCCCCAGCTCTTATACTCAAGACAACCACCCAACATCACTTCCTCAGACGGCCCACACTGCCTACAGGAACAAAGTGTTAGTGTAGCATGACAACCTGCTGTTGCGCCTGCCTCTGCCAGCAGCCACAGTCGGTCCACTCTGCCTCTGCACTGTCTCCTCTAGAGGAGCAAACAGCAGCTCTTCTCACACGCTGCTGCTCCATATCGCATGAGGGTCACGTGTCAGCTTCTCTCAAACAGAAAACCACTCTGCCCAGGTAGAGACAGGGGGAAGCCCTAGCTTCTGTAACTGTGCAGACATCCAGCCAAGGGTCATCTATTCTACACAAAAGCCTAACCTTCACAACCAGTACCTTTTTCACAGGCGTAGGTAGAGCGTGTATGTGCGTCTTCGTGCGCTGTAGGTAGAGGTAAACAGTGGGTGTCTTCCTCAATCTTTCCCCATACTTTGTTTTTCTTTGGGAATCTCACCTCACACACCCCGATCACACTCACGTCTCATTTCTTCCATGTCTGCGCCCCCTAAATTGTGACCTCCTGCCCCCAGACAAAATTAAACAGATCCAACGTGTCTTGTCCATAAACTTACTGGAATATGGTTAAACTCCCAGCAGCTAAAGAAATCGGAGTCCTCCACCTGCAGCCCTCCTCCCCAGAAGCCGTCCATCGTGGAGAGCCACACCTCAGCATCCTTATCATGGTTTTTTAGAGTTCTCTTTGATGGCTTTCTAGTGGGCGTTACTTTGGGGTGGTGGGTGAAGGCGAGGGTTGTCACAGAAGCCTTCCATGTCCCTCCTCCTCAGCCGTGAGTCTGTTTCATCCATGCCACTGCAAACGTAGCTTCCTCCGTCTTTACAGTCAGCAGAAGCCCAGGTCATGGGTTTTCTCAAGGTTTCTGGGGACGGCACAGACCACAAACATGGCCCTGACAAGGTCCTCAGAGGCCACCTGGACCACAGGCATCAACATGGCCGCAGGTGGCTACATTGGCCACTCACATCGATATGGCTCCCTGCAGCCGCGGTGCCCACAGATGTCAGCATGGTTTCAGGTTGCAGCACAGATCATGAACATCCGGGTGGCCTTCAGGGATAACACAGGCCACGTTTTTTGAGGCACGGCCTCCCACTAAACCTGTAGCCCATTGATTCTGTTAGTCTGGCTGGCCAGCATGCTGCAGAGATGTCGTCTCTGGTTCCCCAGCTCTGAGAGAACAAGTATGCACGACCACACAAGGCTTTTTTATGTGAGTTCTGGTGATCTGAACTTGGGCTCTTAGACCAGCAAACATGTCCCGGTCCATCAAGCAGCACTCTTGGAGCACCACACGTGCTTAGGGAGGAGGGAGGAGTTGCCATCCCATCCCTGTAGAGGAGGACTATGGGAACACAGAGTTCTCTCCCCTAACTCCCCTTCAGTGTATAATGGCTCTCTTCAGAAGCCAGTGACAAGAATGATGGCCCCGGCCAACCTGCAGCAGGGAGTTCTAGTGGGGCTGGGTCAGCACCTCTCTTTGGAGTGTGAGGGGTACTGTCATCTCCAGCCCAAATGCTGAGGTATCCAATCCTTGAACAACTGTGTGTGTCTCCGTCCACACACTGCCACCAATCGGTCTCAAGTGCCTTTAAATAAAGCTGCTCAGAAGAGAACTTGCCTGACTTGCCACCCAGGTACCGGAGAAGAAAAACACAAACCAAGAGCTTCTAAAATGGCTGTGTCCCTTTAGGGTAGGCTGTGTTCAGTAGAATACAAAATGCCTCCATTAAAGCAAGATATTAATTCAGAATTAACAAAGACCTGGGACACTACCAGTGTTCCCTATGAGCTAGTTAGGGTCCTCGCATCTGGAAGAGAGATCAGCATGGAGGGACAGTTTGTGTTCCATTGCCTCTTTTGTGGTTGTTTAGAGGGGTTTATTAATTTTTATTCATTACAGTTTCTAAATCATTTCAATAGTAAGGTGGGTTATTAACCTTGCAAGTGTTAGAGTCTAGTTTGCTCTGCTACTGTGATAACCACTATGGCCAAATACAACATAGGGAAAGGAAGAGTGTATTGGCTTACTGAACACAGTCCATTGAGGGAAGCCAGAGCAGGACCTCAAGGCGAGAACCTGGAGCCAAGAGCTGACTTAGAGACCAGAGAGGACCGCTGCTTACTGGCTTGCTTCCTCTGTGCTGACAGAGCCCAGACCCCCCTGCCTATAGTTGGCGTCATCCACAGTGGGCCATCAAGAAAATCCCCCACAGGTACGGCCACAGGCCAATCTCACGATAGTAATTGTTTAATTGAGGCTCTGTCTTCCCAAATTTATCCAAGGTTAACTGTTACTTAATTTAAGATCTTTATTCTAATTTTACACAAATGTACAACTACGCAGTAGTGGGGAGAAGATAAAAGCCAGAGTCTAGTTTCACACTCGACCCAGGAGTGGCTGTGATTTCTGGTATTGATTTTTGGTGTGGTATGGTGTGGTATAGTGTAGTGTGGTATGGTGCAGTGTGGTATAGGGCAGTGTGGTGTGGTGTGGTGTGGTGTGGTGTAGTATGGTGTGGAGTGGATTGGGGGAGATGGGAAGGGATGGCACAGTGTGTATGGTGTGCTGTGGTATGGTATAGTTTGGTATGGTGATTTTGTTGTACGGTTTTGTGCTATGATGTGGTGTGGTGTGGTTTTTTGGTATAAGATCTTGCCATGAAGCCTAAGCTGACTTGGAATTCACTGCATAAACCAGGCTGGCCTCGAACTCATGAGAATCCTCCCACCTCAGCCTCTGGGGCTGTGATTACAGTTATGAGCTACCACACCTGGCAAATTCTGTAGTTTTTAAAGAGATAACAGCATTGGTGGAGGTGTTTCATAAAGGAGCTGTAAGTCACTGCCGAGATTAGCCGTATTTCATGTGAACCAAGCTTTTATTCAGGCAAGTCTATTTATAAATAGAATCTATCTGAATGGCTAGGAGCACAGTCTAGAACGCAAGACCAACCCAGAAATCGTTCACTGTCCATAAGCATTTGCTGCACACTGTTCAGCCTCACCTCACAGCACTATCTCAGGCGAAGGGCGCACCCACTCTGAGCCTCAATATTCATGGATGAAAATGGCCGCCTGAGTCTGCCTGCTTCAGTGACCCTCCATCACAGCCCACACCGGGAAGCCTGCACTTTCTGCTTTGGTGGTTCTAAGCAGGGCCTGGAAACCTAGCAAGGCTGCACAGATAATCAGAACCCTCAGCTAGGAACCACTAAGCTCCAACAGGAGGCTGCTGTGACGAGCAAATGACATGGCTTCTGAATACATGGGAGCGCGTAAGACATTACTTGAACCCATTTGTTCATGGGTTGTAACATATGACAATAACACACCTAAGACTCAAGGAGTGGGGCTAGGGAGATGACTCAGTGGTTACAAGCACTTACTGCTCTTATGGAGGACCAGAGACTGGTTCCTGGTACTCGTACGGTGGCCCGCAATGATCTAACTCTAATAATAGGTGACCCAGTGCCCTCTTCTGACCGCTGTGGGCAGCAGGCATGCATGAGGTAGACATCCATACATGCAGGCAAAACATTAGACAGAAAGTAAAAATAAATCTTAAAAAAGAAAAATAAACAATTAAGTCGTAGCCAGGCATGGTGACTAATGCCTGTCATCTCAGCACTTGAGAGGAAGAGGCAGGAGGATCAGGAGCTTGAGATCTATGTCAGATGCACACAAGCTCAAGGTCAGGCCACCTCAAAATAAAATAAAATATAATATAAAATTTAAAGCAGTGTTTCTCAAGCATCTTGTGTGTGTGTGTGTGTGTGTGTGTGTGTGTGTGTGTACATGTGTTGCATGTGCACTGTGTATAGAGATATACGTCTATATGCACATGCAAGGAGAGGTCAGAGAAGGGCACTGAGTGTCCTGCCTTATTACCCTCCCCTTTATTCCCTTGAGACAAGGCCTCGATGAACCTGGAGCTCACAGGGTTTTGGCTAGGCTGGTTGACCAGCAAGCCCCAGCGATCCTTGTAATTCCACTTCCCACAGTCCTGGGGTTGTAGACACAATTGGCCAAACCCTACGTTTTTACTTGAGTGCCGCAGACCTGAACTCAGCAGGTCTTCATGCTTGTGTATCGGTGCTCTTACCACTGAACCATCTCCCCAGACCCTGGAATTGTATTTCTCACAAGTTCTCAGGTGGTGCTGGGGAGGCTGGTCTAAGGGTGACACCGTGAGAAACACATCAGGAAATCAGGAACATCGGCGTCTCGCAGGTTTGTTTTACCAATCAACCGGACAGGGCCACGGGGTGCACTGCTACTTGGTACACTTGCCCCATTAAAAATCACTCTGCTGCCGATGAAGCCGATGGCAGGTGAGGCCAGTGAGCTTCCTCCTGTGTGTTTGGAGTTTCAGGATACAGAGTGTTACTATGTTGGGCAGCCTGGGCTTGGAGGTCCTGGGCTCTCAAGTGGTCTTGAGCAACCCCTGCCTCAGCTTCATGAGAAGCTGGGACAGTAGGCATGCTCCACCTCGCTTGTCTCAGCCACTCCTCAGCCAATCCGGATAATGAAGTGAAATCCACCTAATGATTGCTTCTGATGCTTCCGTTTCCCTGCAGATCTCTTACTAGTACAGGATGAGGTTGCTAGGTGTAAATTTTAAAGCCAGAGAACACGGAGAATAGCACCATGTTCCATTTTAGATAATGTCAGGAGGTGATTTTGTTTCATCTGGTGACAGGAAATAGCTCCCTGCAATTGACCCCCTCCTCTAGGATGAAAGGAACATCATAGCTTTGCAGTACCACTGTTGGAAAGGCGGTAGCCAGCCATGATCAACTTTATGATCAGCAAATTGGAGGCACAACTTTCATCAACTTCAGTCAACATTTGTGATCACCACGCGCGCGTGTGTGTGTGTGTGAACTCACTGTGAATATGTGTGTGAACTCACTGTGACTATGTGTGTGTGCATTTGTGTGTGTGTATGAATTCATGGTGAGTGGGTGTGTGTGTGAACTCACTGTGAATATGTGTGTATGTGAACTCACTCTGAATATTTGTGTGTGTATATGAACTCACTGTGAATGTGTGTTTGTGAGCTCACCGTGAATATGTGTGTGTGTGTGTGTGTGTCTGTGTGAATTCATGGTGAGTGTGTGTGTGTGAACTCACTGTGAATATGTGTATATGTGAACTCACTCTGAATATTTGTATGTATATATGAACTCACTGTGAATGTGTGTTTGTGAGCTCACTGTGAATATGTGTGTGTGTGTGTGTGTGTGTGTGTGTATGAATTCACGGTATGTGTGTGTGTGTGAACTCACTGTGAATATGTGTGTATGTGAACTCACTCTGAATATTTGTGTGTATATGAACTCACTGTGAATATGTATGTCTGTGTGTGTGTGTATGAACTTACTGTGAATATGTGTGTATGTAAACTCACTCTGAATATTTGTGTGTGTATATGAACTCACTGTGAATGTGTGTGTGTGAGCTCACTGTGAATATGTATGTGTGTGTGTGTATGAATTCATGATGAGTGTGTGTGTGTGTGTGAGCTTACTGTGAATATGTGTGTATGTGAACTCACTCTGAATATTTGTGTGTGTATATGAACTCACTGTGAATATGTATGTGTGTGTGTGTGTGTATGAATTCAGGGTGAGTGTGTGTGTGTATGTGTGTGTGTATGAACTTACTGTGAACGTGTATGTATAAAGTGTTTGTGTATATGTATGAACTCACTGTGAACGTGTATGTATGAAGTGTTTGTGTGTATGTATGTGTATGAACTCACTGTGAATATGTGTATGTATGAACTCACTGTGAAAGTGTGCATGTGTGTGTGTGTGTGTGTGTGTGTGTGTGTGTGTGTGAACACTAATTGCTTTCCTCAGCTGCTGTCCACCTTACTTTCTTCGAGATGGATTTTAACCACACTCAGTGCGTGCTCAGTTCTGATTCTGCTAGACTGGCTGACCAGCAAGTCCCAGGGTCCCCCTGTGTCCTCCTCCCCAGTGCTAAAGCTACAGGCACACTGACTATGTCAGATATTGTTCGTGTAAGTCCTTATGCTTATGTGACGGAGCAAGCACTTCACCCAGGACCGCCATATTGCTAGCCCCCTGTGAACCATTTTTTGTTTGTTTGAAGCAAGATCTTTCAATGTAGCTCTGTCTAGCCTGGTCCTCACTATGTAACCCACTCTGACCTGAAACTCACATCAATTCTCCTGCCTCAGGCTCCCTAGGATGACTAAAAGCGTAAGCCACCATGCCCAGCTATAATCCACTAACGTCTAATGGAGACTCCATGGAAAAGTCCAGGGCCCACAGTACTTTTCTCTCTTCTCATTCACTAATTTGGTAGCTCTGAAGACATGTGTGAAGGGGGATGGGCTTGCTGGAAGACACCTGCTACATCAAGACACATTTATTACTTCCCATCACGGCTGAGAAGGGTGAAGCATGTGATGGGTAGAGAGGTTGGGGACGCTGCTAACTGCCTAGCAGGCCTAGCAGGCCCTCCTGTAACAAAGACTACTCAGTAGAAAAGGTCAGAGCTGAGAACACAAACCGTAAGCATTTCATGAGCAGTATCTTTAAAAGTTAAAAAAGAACAAAAAAAAGAGAGAAGGGCTGGAGAGATGGCTCAGAGGTTAAGAGCACTGACAGCTCTACCAGAGGTTCTGAGTTCAATTCCCACCAATCACATGGTGGCTCATGACCATCTGTAATGGAATCTGATGCCCTCTTCCAGTGTGTCTGAAGACAGCTACAGTGTAATCATATAAATAAAATAAATAAATCAAGAAGGAGGAGGAGGAGGAGGAGCAGGAGGAAGAGGAGAAGGAGAAGGAGAAGAAGAAAGAGAAACGGCATACATCTGAAGAAGAAAAATAAAAACATACTTAAATATTGCATAAGGGACTCCTGAGCCAGATCCAACTACAGAGTCTCAGATGAGTTGTCAAAAGAATTTTCCCCATTGCTACTGTATCATCTGACTGCTGTAAGATAAGCAAATAAAACAGCCAAGACTAAAAGTGAAGCCTAACGTATGGGTCAACCTTTTCTAAGAGTATCAATATGCCAAATAGTAAATGACATTCAAAACTGTAATAAAATCATTTTAATGATGTGAATCGAAAGTACTCTGAGGAATCGCCCAAAGACAGCCGTCGTTTCCCATCTTAAATACTAATGGGTTAGCATTCATAAAGGTTTTTAAGGCGTTTTTATTTACTTGGCATTCATGGGTACACAAGCATGCCACAGTGCACGTGGGGAGGGAGAGAAGAGGGAAGAGGTGTTCTGAAGGCTCTCGAATGATGAGCCGGGAAGGACTCCCAGGGAGGAAAGGACACTGGAAGACTGGGTTGGGGCTGACAGCACGCACTGCTTAGAAAGACTTGAGTAAGGGCAACTCCTCACACTCAGTTCACAACCCCAGCAGGGGTTTACATTGCCAAACTGTGGAGAGCTTTTGGTGCTGCTCACAGAAATTTTGGCAAGTACTTGTCACTTGGCTCAAGGAAGGAGGCTCAGATAAGAATATTCATTTGGGCTAATGCAAGGATCAAGGTAAACACATCCAGGAACGGTGACTTCCCTTTTGTCCTGTTAAGTCCCCAGACCCTGGGACTCTAGGGACCTTACTGCTTTGTTTGCTTGCTACCTGGTGTGATCTCTTTATTCTTTTCCTTGCTTGATCACCTAGTCTTTGATCTGAGAACTGACTGTGTTCTTTGATTGTACCTAGATTGATATAAAAGCAGACTGAGAAAAAATAAAGCAACTTCAGCCTCAGCACTGGCTGAAGTCATGGTATAGCTTTGTCCAATTGTCTTTTTTCTTTCCAATCCTCACTCCCTCCCTCAAGACCCTGTTGACTGACTGAGCTGGCTTGGTCACCGACCAGTCAGAAAAACCCCAGTCCTAAGCATTCCAAATTCCCATGTCTCCAAAACACATCAAAAGTCCCGGACCCAGAAGCTACTGATTCCCTGAAGACCATAAAGACAAACTCATAGAGCATTCTTAAGGTGCTTTGTGGCGGGCTAGCGCACTGGTTAAGAGTGCTTGCTGTTCTTACAGATGGCCTGAGTTCGATTCCCGACATCCTCAATGGGCAGCTCTTCTCGACACTGAGGGCACCTACCAGCACAAAAGTATGCAAACATATACACTCGTACACATAAACATAGGTAAAACTGGGTCTTTAAAGCTACTTTTGGTGAGTTGAAAGTGTCTTATTTGAAATCTTGAAGAAGTAAAGACAATAGGAAGTTTGGTTATCTGGAGCGCGATCATGTCATAGGCTATTCAGATACATAATTTGGGGAGGAAAATATCATAAAATTCATTGATGTATTCATCAAACTACTATTAAACACTTCTCTATATATGTGGTGCCAAGAGAATGCTTTGACGGTCCTTGATTTCAAGAAGCTGATAGTTTAATTTGAGACCCACCTGCTGCCCTGCCCTGGGGCAGATGATTCACCGTGGGTGAAACGCCAGGGCGGGAAGCACAGTGTGAGTTACTTGAGAGACAAACCTTGGATGCCACCAGTAAATGGAGGTGATTCTGTACTGCTTTCTTCTGTTCACATTATCCTTAGAACTCAAGTTATGATCATATGTCTAACCCGTAGACTAACTCTCTGAGAATTTACAACACTACTGCAAGATCAATAAAGATGCTGAGCCGACATAACTCTCACAATCTCTAGTCGGTACTGAGGGCTTGGAGATATTAATGGCAAATTCACTTTCCCTTCCCGTTTACTTAGACTCAGACACTTCTGGGTCTACACCCTAGGCACAGGTCAACTTAGTAAACATGTTGATACAATCATGCTGATACGTGTGGTGGTTTGAAAGAGAATGGTTCCAGAAGTGCACATATTTGCACACATGGTCTCCAGTTGGTGGATCTGACTGGGAAAGATGGGGGTGGTAGGGAGTTTTGTGTTCACTGTGTTTGCTGGAGGCTGTGTTCACTGGGTTTGCTGGAGGCAGTGTTCACTGTGTTTGCTGGAGGCTGTGTTCACTGTGTTTGCTGGAGGCTGTGTTCACTGTGTTTGCTGGAGGCTGTGTTCACTGTGTTTGCTGGAGGCTGTGTTCACTGTGTTTGCTGGAGGCTGTGTTCACTGTGTTTGCTGGAGGCTGTGTTCACTGTGTTTGCTGGAGGCTGTGTTTACTGGGTTTGCTGGAGGCTGTGTTCACTGTGTTTGCTGGAGGCTGTGATCACTGTGTTTGCTGGAGGCTGTGATCACTGGGTTTGCTGGAGGCTGTGTTCACTGTGTTTGCTGGAGGCTGTGTTCACTGTGTTTGCTGGAGGCTGTGATCACTGTGTTTGCTGGAGGCTGTGATCACTGTGTTTGCTGGAGGCTGTGTTCACTGGGTTTGCTGGAGGCTGTGTGTTCACTGGGTTTGCTGGAGGCTGTGTGTGTGTTCACTGGGCTGGGCTTTGAGGTTTCACAAAGCCCCTGTGTGCTCTCTGCCTCCAGTTTGTGGTTCATGATGTGAGCTCTCAGCTGCTGCTCCAGGCAACAGGCCTGCTACCTGCTGCTTGTTCCTGTGCTGCCTCGCCACGACGAACCCCTAAACCCTCTCCCTTCCGTAAGTTGTCTTACTCGTGGTGTTTTACCACAGCAGTGGAAACGTAATTAACACAATACACTTGCACAGAAAACGCCTAAATGTTGAGTGTTTATGACAAAGAATTTCTTAAAGGAAGAAAAGTAGATTAATTTTGCAATAAAATAGAAGCCTGGCAGTCCCTAGCTGACTGATTTGGGCGTGGGCACTCTCCCTTCAGGATTCAGAGCACAGGCACACTGGCATCAAACCACAGACAGTGTTGTTACCAGCAGGCAGGATGCAGAGGGGAAACAGAACTCTCACCCTTGAACACCAAGCCAATGACCAACTTCTAGACAAGTTTTATTTTGTTTTTGTTTGTTTGTCTTGTTTTGTTTTCTTCTCGAACTGTGGCTGAGAAGCTAAGAGCTCTGAGGAGTGAGTGAGGAATTATGGGAGAAAAGACGAGAAACCGCTTAACCTAAAGGGATGGCACAACAGACCAGAACATGGGAAACTTGTAAAGAGGAACTGATAGTCTTACTGAGTCTTGGATAAGTGGGAATTTCCAGCATTACTAACAGTGAGGATAGACATGAGAAGCTTCACCTTTCAGGAATGCCATGTCTACAGCAGGGTGAGAAAGATTGGAGATCTAAGTCCACAGTGAGAAACATCTGGTAGTGGAGAGGGGGTTCTGATTATGCTAGAAACGAGGCATGTTGAATAAAGTTTGCAGCTGAGGTGACCTAACCAGCTAAGCAAAGGCCAGGGGAGACCATGGACTAAAGGACTCTAGCTTCTACAAGCAGGTAAACAGGAAGCATTCTATAAAATTATCTCCATGGGAAATTATTTATGAGGAAAGATTAGATGGCAGCCTCCAAAATGAATAAAGAAATAGGACCCGACTTAGGGTCATACATCCAAGTCTGAATAATAACTTTGAAAATTAAAAGTTTATAACATTTTGCATTAATTTAACCTCTGGGAACTTAGCCTTATCCAATATTGATTTGTTTATAATTCGTCAATGAAAAGGCATGTGTCCACAGAGAGCTATTAACCACCTAGTTTCCCCCAAATGCAGCCCAGCTCCTACCTGACCATCCACGTTAGAGGACAAGATGGAGGACCAATGCCCATTCATTTCTGACTCGTGACATTCCAGGGAAACTTCTCCACCAGGTCCTCAGAACACAGACTTTGGTAAAACAGCAGCTAGCATGGAAATGGTATCCTCAACCTTGACACAGCCTCAGAGGTTTCGTGACGGTGTCCTGTGTCCTAGCAGCTGGCTCACACACGCTGAGGAGCAGCTAACTCAAGCGCTGCCTCTGGTGCGGTGTTAGCACAATTCAGCTATGAAAACGGTGCATCTTTTCTGAGACTTTCACTAAGGATCAAATGTTACAGCTGGCCTTCCCACTCCCTGACAATCCCTGACCCCGGAGAGCACTGGGCAACAGCACCAGTTCTTAAGATCCCCACTCAACAAGCAGACCCAACTTGTAGAAACACATGGTGAGGAGTAGAAGCTCACTGACCCTCACCTTCCCCTAAGGGAAGTCTGAGCTCAGTCAGTCCCAGTGTCCAAAAGATATTCCAGAACTCCACCATTACCTATTACACTTCATTTCCCTTTGGAAAATGACTGCTTCTGTGAGTTTTCTTACGCCATGGGATGGTGCCAAATACCTGACCATGATTGGTCCTTCCAGCCACATTAGATAACTCTCTTAGCCCACAAAACTTTATGTAATCTCTCAGTCTCTCTGTGGTGCTTAAGGTCCAGGAATTCTGAATCACAGTGAGAATTCGCCATGGTTAAAAGAAAAAGAGAGAGAGAGCCACACTTTAGAAGTAAGGTCTCCAACCTTTGTTTGAACTTTCTGATGTTCCTCTAGATTACTAAAACAAGGTAGGATCTGAGAAGCATGGTAATTATTCAGTACAGTTTCCAGAAAGTTTTAAAGGGTAATATAACATGGCGGTTAGATACAGCGCTGAGTTCCCAAAGTGATCCTCGATCGGTTCAAGTCCGCTCTATTCAGCTACGGTGGCCTTGCACACATCTATTGATTATCGGCATGTTTAACAACATCACGGTCCACCTTCAGCCACCAAAACTCTTCCGTTCAAGGTGCTAAGTCAGGAGCACCAGTGTCATGGCCATGGGGAAAGAATGTGATGATGAACTTGTGCAAACAGAAAAAGCGATTGAGAGGCTGGGGTGAGCAAAGATGAAGAAAAACGGGCTTAATTCAGTGTAGAGGACTCCGTTACCACTGGGACTCTGGAAGTATGAGCCCCAGCAGGAAGCTTCTCCTTTCAATTTTATAACTTTTATATGTTTTTAATTTATATGCCACAAAATACGCAGTCACCAGCTAAATTTAAGATAACTTGAAATTTTTGGTAAGGCAATATGATAAGAAACATTTAGTAAGATATTAGTAGAACATCGGTTTCTAAAATCCTGTTTTGTCTTTGGACTTAAACGCTGAAACAGTTCAATGAGCAACAAAATTTAGGCTCCTTCAAGGTTTTGAAGTGTACAGACAGGTGCAGGAGCTTGAAGCAGCTTGTCCCAGCACATCCACCATCATGAGCAGAGAAAGAAAGATGCATGCAGGCCTGCTCACTTGTGCTCAGCTCGATTTCATCACTCTATGCCATTCAGAACCCCCTGCCTAGGGAATGGTACTGCCCACAGTGGGCCAGTCTCCCTAAATCAATTAAGTTCATTAAGACAATCCCCCATGGCCCAACCCAATGTACAAATCCTCACTGAGACTCTCCCCTAGGTTGTGTCAAGTTGACAGTTAGCAGCCAAGCATCACGCCTGACTTTTCTCTTCTGTGAGGTCCTTCCCACATCTCCCCTTCCATTGTGTGAATACTGCCCACCCTATTGAGCTCCCCATCTTGCTCTCTGGCATCATTCATCAGCACTAACCCAAATTCCCCTTCCTGGGCTGTACTCTTTTTCTCTCATAGCAACTTTAATACCAATAATTTGTTTATTATTCATGATAATTCTTCCCTATCTGGCTTGCAAACTTTACAAAGTCCTCTGCATTGTTCTCTGAAACCTTTGAAGCACAGTTAGAATAATATCCAACCCAGAGGAAATGACCGGCTAGTGTTTGGTGAGTGAGTGAAGTAAAGCGGACTTATACCTTACTCCGATGTAGAAGGGCAGAAGAGATGGCTGGCTTCCTTTTCTTTATCCCCTCTTTTGACTTCTTTTCTTTTTAAAGGCCATCATGTAGCCCAAGCTAGCCTTAAACTCACTCCAGATCCTAGGCTGGCCTTTAACTGTTAGGATCCTTCTGTTTCAGACTCCCAAATAGTTCATGCTCTCTGGGTTTCCTAGCTGTCTTAGTTAGGGTTTTACTGTTGTGAACAGACACCATGACCAAGGCAAGTCTTATAAAGGACAACATATTTGGACTGGCTTACAGATTCAGAAGTTCAGCCCATTTTCAAGATAGGAACATAGCAGCATCCAGGCAAGCATAGTGCAGGAGGAGCTGAGAGTTCTACATCTTCATCTGAAGGCTGCTAGCAGAATACTGACTTCCAGGCAGCTAGCGTGAGAGTCTTAAAGCCCACACCCACATTGACACACCTACTCCAACAAGACCACACCTACTCAGATAGGGCCACACCTTCTAATAGTGCCACTCCCCAAGCCCAGCATATAGAAACCATCACACTAGCTAGACATCAAAGGACAAGCTGAGGCGAGGCGGGAGAGAGAGGGCTTCTTGGATGAAAGAAGTGAGTGGCTAAAAGTAATTGAGGACATTTTATTGGCAGATACTAGGGGTTTTGTTTTTAATCAACAAATTAAGTATATGCGTATGATAGCGTCATTTCGTTCCCGTTCTGCTCCCCTTCCCTGAGATCAGACCTCGTGGCCTGAGAGAGAAAGTGAGGTAGGAAAGGCTGGGGGTGACAAGAGACCTCAGGCAGTGGGCGAGTGCAGTAGGAAACCACTTCTCAGGAGGGAAGCTTCATTGAGCAGCTCGATTAATTGGGGGGAACAAAGGCTATTTAAACCTCGTGGGTCATGAGTAGGGACTCAGGATGAGAGTGCATCCTGGTCAGGGCCAGGGTGCTGGAGATGCCTCATTTGCTAAGGAGGAATTCCAGGTGCTGCTGGGAATGACCTTTTAAGGGAAGAGGAAGTTTGACCTTGCTGCTGGGTTGCTTGGCGCCCTCTGGTGGAGCAAAGGTGGAGGCGCAGAGCTACCCATACTGGAACATACCCGCCCTAGGTAGGGAGGGATCCTACTTCTGCTGCTCTTAGGATGAGATTTCCAAGTTTAGACCCGCCTTGAGCCCGTTCTTGCCCCAGGCCTGCTCCCTGTGGCTCCATGGCTCCCTGGCTACCCGGGCCCCAATGACAGCATCCCTTGATGCAAATGTGAATTGTAAAATGGCGGGGTTATATTATAACGTGTATTACTTCACAAACTGAATCCATTTTATGATAAGAATTGGAATTTTGAGCTATGAGGGATTAACTGTAGCTTGGCTGTGGTGTTGGGGCTGTGGGCCTTGTGCGTTTTCTCCATTACTCTGGTCTTTAACGCGGCAGTTCTAGGTAAGCGTCTAAACTAGCAGAAACCGAAGCTCCGGGAGGAAGATCCCCAACAAGGGAGGGGGAACAAACCAGCTGCTAAGGGAACTTGGGGAAATTTCAGCTTTAAGAGAAACTCACTAATTAGAAAAGAGAGCTAAGATTCAAAACCGACAGAGTGCTAATGAAGACTGTGAATTAAAGACTTCCTTCCTTCCTTTCTCTGGAGCCCAGAAGCAGATGAGGTTCAGGGGACAGACACTTAAAGGCACCATACGAATAAGCACACTAATACCACTACATAGCAGGGCACTTCTGGCTTTCCTCTCCCATTACACAAGACCTCTCCTTGTGTTTGTACACCAGCAAAGGAAAGGGCTCCCCTGCTTCCCGAAAGAAAGAAATGCAAAAACTGTAGCCACATGCATATTCACTATCTAGTTTTATGTAACCCATGAGCACAAAATTCAATAGCTTAAGACAATATGAGCATCTAACACCTCCCACCATTTCCACAATGCTAGAAGCCAAAAATACAGCTTAATTGGGTGGTCCAGGCTCAAGGTTAATCCTGAAATTCGGTCAGAGATTAGTGGAGACTCAGACGTTAGAAAGTTTGCCTGCGGTGGAGAACCCATTTTTCACAGTAAAGCCATGCACACGCCTGCCTGGAGGGTGCTGGACGGCCTCCCTGACAACCTCTACAGGGAACACTCATGCAGTTCCACAATGCAGAAGCTGTTTTTCTTCAAAATGTGCCCTATGTGAGTGCAGAGGCCTCGGGAGACCCGAGCAGCAGTACCCGTGAGATCCCCGCCTTCCTCTGCACCTGCCTTCCGCTGTGCCCTCTCACATAAGTCAGCCCAGACTCCATTAGCGAGGGGAGAACTGCAGGCAGCCTTTACCAGCAGGTAAGGCACATCGAGGCGCTTGATGACTTGCCACAATACTTAAATGACTTAAATATGAATATCAAAATAACACCGAAACTCTCGAGGGTTGATTCAGAGACTAATAACTCAATACGTACTCAATATTCAATACATACATAGTGAGACGTGACTGACTTTCCATGCACATATGTAAACCCATACATACGCCTGTGTATATTCTGTGTTTCTGGACCTGTGTAGACTACGTACGCTTTCAAATAGCACACCTAAGCACACCCCTTGCAGGCTTAGGTCGTCCTTCCGACTCACCTCTCGGTGTGCGCGGCTCCTCGAGAAGTCAACACTGAACGAAGGCACAGACTCTCACCACTACGAAAATAAAGTGATGTCACAAACACATTGGGGCAGTGTTACTAAGGCCAGCCCCACTCCGGGAGACTCGGATCCTGAGGCTCTTCCAGCATTGCTAGTCTCCAAAGAGCACGGGGCAAAGGTGGTGGGAGATCAGCTGAGCCCTGGAAGTTCAGGGTCTGTTTGTTTTTCTTTGATAAAGAAACAGACAGTATGAAGGCGGGAACAGATGCTCGAGGGCTTTAAAATAGTCTGTCATTATTTAATCATCCCTAAATATCAAGCCATCTTCTAGTCAGAAAGGTTTGAGGCATGGAGAACATCAGAGAAGGCCCATTCCCCCCAACCCTGTCAGCGTCTCCACAGTGACTTCTGAGATGCAAGGGCCGACTTCCTCCAGGATGCTAACACAATGACAACGGGAGTTGTTTGTATTTCATACTTTTTTGCACAGGTGGGGTCTGTGATCTACAGGTACAACCTAGCAAGAGGTCAAACCCTTTGCTCTAAGTCTGTGTGTTTCTACATGGCAAATGCTACACAAGTATCAGAACAGCATGGGCTGCCCTGACTTGCCCTTCCTCCACTCTTGAATGGCAGGATTTCATGACCGCACTAGGCTCCCAAGGCTCTTGGCAAAATCATGAATTGTCTGGTGTCTGAGCCCTTGTGACTCGGTCTGAGGGTTTTCCACACAGCCCCTTCCCCCTTGACATCACTCTCTTCCTTGGGCTTCTTTTGTCACCTAGGAGATATCACTTGCCTTCCGTGTTCCACTACTGAGCAGCCACATTCCAGATGCTCCTTCAGAACCTTTTCTTCCGTGACTGTTTTCTCCAACCACCTTGGTTTGAGAGACATTCTCAGTAGGCAAGGCTGACCTAAGCGTATAATCACCATTAAAATGTTAACTTGGGCCATGCTGGATGGCTCAGCCAAGTCTGTGTTACTAAGTTAGATGCCTGCAGCCTGCACTGTGGAAAAAACCATTTCCATAGATTGTCTTCTGGTCTCCACATACGCCATGGCCTGTGAACAGCCTCCCAAACACACTGTAAAGAAAATAGGTAGCAAATTAAAATGTTTAAATGACCCTTGCTCTCTGTAGATTGAGACACCATATTTTCAACCACAAATACTGTAGCTATTTTTGGTGCACTCCAAGAGAGAACAGTAAGAGTAACTAAACCCTCGCAAAAACGAGGTCTCAGCCAGGTGTAGCGGTGCACACCTTTAATCCCAGCACTCGGGAGGCAGAATCTGGTACATGAGTTCAAGACCAGCCTGGTGTGTATAGTGAGTTCCAAAACAGCTAGTGTTCATAGTGAGACCCTGTCTTGAAAAAACCAACACCCCACTCAAAAAAAAAAAAAACCACAAAGATAGAAAGAAAAAAAGAGGAAGGAAGAAGAAGCAGAAGAAGAGGAAGAGGAGAAAGAAAAAGGAGGAAAAGGAAGAGGGGAAGAGGAAGGAGAAGGGGAATCAGAAGGAGACAGGGAATCAGAAGGAGGAGGAGGAGGAGAAGGAGAGGAGGAGGAGAAGGAGAAGGAGGAGAAGGAGAAGGAGAAAGAAAAGGAGAAGGAGAAGAGATCAGAGAACACATATTACTCTGCCATTTAGAAGGCTGAGGCAGAAAGAGTGCCAGTAATGGCCAGCCTGGGCTATGTAGTGAATTAAAGGCCAGCCTGGGCTATGTAGCCAAACCCAGGCTCAATACACCAAAAGCAAACAAAGTAGGCTGGGAACATTGCTCAGTATATAGCCATGTGTGAAGCCATGGGTTCAGTTCTCTAAACAAGGAGAAAGAGCAGAAGGGCAGAGGCAAGTGAAGCCTTTTGGGTCACCTGACTCAGTCTAGGGAGAAGAAACCTGCCCACCACCCTGGAATCAAACTTGTTTAGTGGTGGTGGTGGTGGGTTGGGTTGGGTTGGGTTGGGTTGGGTTGGGTTGGGTTGGGTTGGATTGGGTTTTGTTTTGTTTTGTTTTGAGACAATATCTTACTCCACAGTCTAAGCTGTACTGGAAACCACTACATTATTTAGTATGGCCTCAAACTGGTGTCAATCCTCCAGAGGCAGAGTTAGGGTTGTGGAATGGTTTAAGAACCTGGAACTCTACATGGTTTGGGCAATTGTCAGTCTAGGACCCTCACCTACATGTACTATGCCATACATAGTATGTCACTACATAACCTAGCCTTGAGTGGCAATCTCCTCCTCCTCCTCCTCCTCCTCCTCCTCCTTCTTCTTCTTCTTCTTCTTCTTCCTTCTTCTTCTTCTTCTTTTTCTTCTTCCTCCTCCTCCTCTTCCTCTTCTTCTTCTTCTTCTTCTTCTTCTTCTTCTTCTTCTTCTTCTCCTTCTCCTTCTCCTTCTCCTTCTCCTCTTCCACTTCTTCTTTTCTTCTTCTGCTTCTTTTTTTCTTCTTTCTTTCTTTCTTTATTTTTGAATGGGGTGTTGTTTTTTTTTTTTTTCAAGACAGGGTCTCACTTTGTACGATAGCTGTTTTGGAACTCACTGAGCTGCATGTCCACCCCTCTCCAAACAATGGGATGTTTCTCCCCCATAGTCACCATCAAATATGGAGAGTTTCTAGTTAGTCACAGTCCGGTTATAACAGAGATGGGAGCTGATCTGACCTGGATCATTGTGAGAACACAACTGAGGCTAACCCCGCTGTCTAAGTGAGCTTCTGTGAGAATGCCCCATTACCATCTTCTACCTATGTATAGCCAGGCAAGCCTATGATTAAAGCCAGATGTTCTATGGGGAGGGACATGTGCACTGTACAAAAAGTTATAGAACTCAAATCTGTCAATCAAAACAAAGAACCACACACAGCATGTTTCTTAGCAACAATACCCTAATACGGGATTCCCAGACAAGAACCTGGAGTCCCTGAGTCCTGCCTCTCATGTGACCCACTGTCACTCTGGACAAGTTCCCTTCTTGCTGCACTGTGATCTCTCTGTGCCTCTATTTCACTTCCTTGAATTAGAGGCCAAGGACCTGAGAACACGGGGCCCACCCGACACTGTAACATCCTCCTCAGCCTCCTAGAACTGGATTACAGCCTGCAACACCACACTGGTCTTCCTAAAATCTTCCTGTAGGACTGTCACATAGACAGAAACATCAAATGAGTATCCAACAGCTTCTCCCTTCCCCTGAAGTCCATGTCCTCCCTGACAGTAAAAAGGATCTGGATTCTTGTCACCTGTCTCCACCCCACTGGTCTTCCTTCTCTCCCGGAACCGCTCAGCAACTGCTTTGTTCCTCCCTGGGAGCCTGCAAGGCTGTGCTCCTGGGCCATCACTTCCCAATGTAAATATCATCTCCCAACAACCAAGTGATCTCACAGTCACTTCCAAGTACACCGCCTTACCTGACTCTTTCACTGTATCAATCACTATGTGACGCTTTCCCAATCCCTGCACTACCGGCCATTCCTTATGGCTTACCATGGTCATGGTGTAACCCCAGTGCTTCTCACAAACCCAGGCCCAGGTCAATGCTCAGTCCATATGCGATGGACAAACAGATGATTCCAAACTCACAACTAGGCTTTGAACTTCAGTGACTTAGAAGGAAGCTGCATTTGTTTCTTTCTGTTGCTGTGATAAAATACCCAACTAAAGGCAGCTCAAGAGAAGAGGAATTCATTTGGGTTTAGAAAGAGGCATGGCAACAGGCAGAGAGCGCAGGGAGCTGAGGTACCACATCTCCAATAGCAAACAAGAAGCAGAGAAGAAATTAGAAGTGTGGCAAGGCTACGGCCTCAAAGCCAGCCCCAGGGAACCATTTTTTCTAGCACGGCTGCACCTCTGAAAGCCTCCATAAGCTCCTCAAGTGGTTCCATCCACTGGGAACCAAGTGTTCCATTCAGAATTCGATCCACCACCTAAATCCTGATTGTCCTTACAATGGGAAGGGGTTAACATCACCATAGTCAACTCAGCTGGCTTGGGTTTTATAAGACATTGATCTTGGATGTTTAGACTCCAGAGAACCAAATAATTCTATTTTTAAAAAATGGGAGGGGTTGGGGATTTAGCTCAGTGGTAGAGCGCTTGCCTAGGAAGCTCGAGGCCCTGGGTTCGGTCCCCAGCTCCGAAAAAAAGAACAAAAAAAAATGGGGGGGGGTTGGGGATTTAGCTCAGTGGTAGAGTGCTTGCCTAGTGAGCGCAAGGTCCTGAGTTCGGTCCCCAGCTCCGAAAAAAAGTAGAAAGGAAAAATGGGATACAGAGCTAAACAAAGGATTCTCAACTGAGGAATATTGAATGGCCAAGAAGCACCTAAAGAAATGTTCAACATCCTTAGTCATCAGGGAAATGCAAATCAAAACAACCCTGAGATTCCACCTCACACCAGCCAGAATGGCTAAGATCAAAAACTCAGGTGACAGAAGATGCTGGTGAGGATGTGGAGAAAGAGGAACGCTCCTCCATTGTTGGTGGGATTGCAGACTGGTACAACCATTCTGGAAATCAGTGTGGAGGTTCCTCAGAAAATTGGACATTGCACTACCTGAGGACCCAGCTATACCTCTCCTGGGCATATACCCAAAAGATGCCCCAACATATAACAAAGACACGTGCTCCGCTATGTTCATAGCAGCCTTATTTATAATAGCCAAAAGCTGGAAAGAACCCAGATGCTCTTCAACAAAGGAATAGATACAGAAAATGTGGTACATCTACACAATGGAGTACTACTCAGCTATTAAAAACAATAACTTCATGAAATTCTTAGGCAAATGGATGGAACTAGAAAATACCCTGAGTGAGGTAACCCAGTCACAAAAGAACACACATGGTATGCACTCACCGATAAATGGATATTAGGCACAAAGCTCAGAATACCCATGATACAATTCACAAACCACATGAAGCTCAAGAAGAAGGCTGACCAAAATGTGGATGTACCAGTCCTTCTTAGAAGAGGGAAAAAAATACTCACGGGAAGAAATACAGGGACAAAAAGTGGAGCTGGGACTGAAGAAAAGGCCACCCTGAGACTGCCCCACCTGGGAATCCATCCCATATGCAGCCACCAAACCCAGTCATTATTGCTGATGCCAAGAAGTGCTTGCTGACAGGAGCCTGATATGGATGTCTCCTGAGAGGCTCTGCCAGAGCCTTATTGATACAGATGAGGATGCTGGCACCTAACCATTGGACAGAGCACAGGGACCCCAATGAAGGAGTTAGGGGAAGGACTAAAGGAGCTGATGGGATTTGCAACCCCATGGGAAGAACAACAATATCAACCAACCATACCCCACCAGAGCTCCCCAGGGACTAAACCACCAACTAGTAAGTACACATGGAGGGACCCATGGCTCCAGCCACATATGTAACAGAGGATGCCATTGTCTGGCATCAATAGGAGGAGAGGCCCTTGGTCCTATGAAAGTTCTTTCCCCCAGTGTGGGGGAATGCCAGGGTGTTGAGGTGGGAGTGGGTGGATGGGAGGGGGAGCATCCTCATAGAAGGAGTGGGAGGGGAGGATAAGAGAGGAGGGAAACTGTGAAACGGGATAACACTTGAAATGTAAATACATAAACTATCCTATATAAAAAAGACAAAAAAAGAGAAAATTCCAATTGCCCTTTTGAAAGACTGTTCTTCAGATGAGAAATTAAAAATGAACACCACTGTTTCCCTGGGAGAGTCCACTGATAGCCCGACCGACGACTCCTCTGTCTGTGTGAATTTCCCTCTGCCCTGTTTCCAGCTGATGGAGACGAGATATCTCTGGGATTCCAGAAGTCAGCAGGCAACGTGGCTATCACAAGCTCCAGCACGACTTCTCCCCACAGGCAGAGCGGAGAAGCAGCTCAGATAAAGAGAAGCCGGCACTGCCACGGGGTAGTGCTAAGGTATCAATATCATGCAGCAAGTGCACCCCAGTACCCCCACTCCATAAAGAAGCCTAGAAGTTTCCATTTCTCACAGGTGAAGAGTAGAATGTGGTTGGTCTAACATCAGCTCAGAAAGTCTGCAGCCATGGGCTTTTGTTCGGCTCTTCCCTTGAAAGTTTAAACTGAAGACTGGCCTGGTCCCTACCTGTAATCTCATCGCCTTGAGTTCAAGGGTAGACGTGGCTGTACGGTGAGTCCAGCCCGAGTTACATAAGACCTTGTCTCCGAAAGCAAAAGGATGGATGGTAGATAGATGGATAGACAGACAGCTCTTATGTTGGCCTAAGAATATGGATGACAACTTTCTAGGCTTGAGTCCATCTGTGTGTAAAGACGCCAAACAAATCCTGCTGACTTGGAACACAGAGGATTTTTAGTGCACCTTTTGTTCTAAGAAAGAGCAAAGGGTCCGAATTTAAAAATCAAAGGGAGTTAACATCAGTGAGGAGAAACAGGAGTCAAGAGTGCTGGAGCCAACTTCCCCTTATCAGAAAAGCTGTCTGAGAAACCATGTCTTTTTAAAAAGCTATGGTGAAATTTCTTGGGTCCATGTGTCCTGGGAAAGTTGGTTTATTTGTTTGTTTCTGGATCAACAGTTAGTATGTAAATGGCAGATTCCATTAATCCTGTTCTGCCAGCATCTCTCTGTCAAGCTAGGTTTACTCTGGAAAGAGTTATTCCTCCTTGACAGACAAAAACCAAACTGGCTTGTTGATCTGAGGGGAGGGAAGGAGAAGGAAGAGGGAGGAGGGAAAGGGAGGGAGGGCGAATGGGAGGGAGGAGAAGGGGGCTGTGGCTCGCCGTACGTCTGTCCTGGTAACTTCCTGTCATTCCTTTGGCTTCACCAGCATCTTTCTGAGCCTTGGCCAAGCAGATTCACTCCAAGAGCAAGATTTTCCCCAGCTAGCCTGCACTGGCGAATGAGAGTCTTCACTTTCATGGCCCATTTACAGGCTTCGAGGGTCGGGGTGGGTAAGAACTGCCTTCCTGCCAGCGGAAAGCCACATCAGCAGTGCTGAAACTCATCCTTCTGTTTGGCTCCGTGGTGCCATATGGCTTCACACAGCGTAGCGTGTGCACCCTGTCAATCTGAGGTTACACAAATGCTCCGCAAGGAGAGAAAAGTGTCTTGCATGGATAAATTCTGTCAGCCTTCACAGAGGACCTCGAAAAGATTCCTCAGTGGGGGTGGAGAGGTGGGGATGGGGAGTGGGGATATGAGGTCTAATGTCTCTCACTGCTGTCCGGAAGTCACAGTGTTTTTAAGGGAAGTCATTTAAGTACAATTGCTGTCAGCAGGTGACAGTTTCAACAATGAAACACCACAGTGTTTTGTAGTAACTTCTCTGGAGAATCTAGGATCACGATTTTTAACTCTTTCCAGTAAGCCATTCAAAATCCAGGCATCCAGACAGAGCACCTAAGTAAACTTGTATCCCTGTAGCAAAGCCTAGAGGGAAAGAACAAGAAGCAAACCGAAGGTCCTTTGCACTGTTGTGTCCCAAAGCAAGGCATTCCATCCTTGGCCCAGCTCCCATCACAGGACCACAGTCCTCTAGGATAACCCCAGGGTAGTGTAGGGAGTCTCTCCCCACAGGCTATGGAGTCCACTGGGTTGAAATCCAACTTTAAACACCGACACTTCTTCCTAACCACAACCCTAGGGCTCCTGTCTGGGTAGGCAGCCTTTCTCTTGCTGCTTGGTGGCCTGCCATCCCCTTCCCTCTGTCCCCAGTGCTGCAGCCAGTGAAGGAGCTGGCTGCGAGTCACTACCTCGCTGAGTTTGCGCTCCATGCACCTGTTCCCCAGGGCTGATGGGCACCACGCAGGGGCGGTTTTCCCTGGTTCCGCCAGGAGTGAGCAGAGGTGCTTCAGGTTACCCCAGCAACAAGCTCTGACCACAACCTCCCAGCATCTTTTCCACCCCTCAACTTTCCAAGTTTTAGGAAAAAAAAAAAAAAAAGAAGCAATAGGGGGATGACCCCGCTGGAGTCCAAGCCCGCCTGGACAAGAGCCCCCAAGGATCGAGCTAGAAGCAAGGACCCTTGGCAATAGGTTGGAGTGGGTAGAGAGGCAGCCAGACAATCACCGATGAGAAGGTTAAGAAAATGGATGCAGAACTTGCCCACCCCCTCCCCACCTCGGGAAATGAAACAGGGCTTTAGGAAAGAGACAGATGAGAGGAAATGAAGATAGAGCTAGAGGTTGGAACCCGAGAGGGAGAGAGAGACTGACTCTAGCAACCTAGAGAAGTCACTTCTCCTCCTGAGGGACCAGGCAAAATGCAACAGATACCCAAGCCGCAGTGTAGAAAAGGAGTGTGGTGACAAGAGTCCCCAGGTTCCAAACCAGAGACAAACTCCTTCCCAAGAGTCCCCGAGGCAAAGAGAGACGGCGTGGTGCAGAAGCTCCCCTCCCTGCCCCATCCCCTGCCGAAGGCAAACTCTTGCCCGCTGCTACCTGCCACTTGGCTGACCCCGGCTGCGATACGGATGGCACAGACATGGATATGGAGGATAGGACGAGGGGGACTCACCCGGGCTGCTTGGGGGCTTTCTCTTCCGGGCCATCCTCAGTCTGGTCCCTTCCCCCGGGTCCGCCGCGCAGAACCTCCTATGCCACGCAGCCCCTGGGAGCTCCGCCGCCTGGGCTCAGCAGCTCTTTGTGGCGGTGATGGCATAAGCCAGGCGGCGGCGGTCAGGTTGCGCGCTACACTCCACTCGGCTCTGCTGCGCGGGCGCAGTCGCCCCTCAGCTGCCCGCCGCCAGACCGACCCCCGCACGCTCTGCGGCGGCCACGGTGGCCCCCTCTGCTGTGCGGCGCCTCTGCTAGAGGGCGCAGCGCCGGGTCCCCGGAGCGCCAGCCCAGCGCCCACCTCCCTCGATTGCGCGCCCGCCCTCCCCACGCGTCCCCCTCCCCACGCGCCCCCTTCCCACTGGCCAAGTCCTCCGTCCCGCGGGCGCCGCCAGCCCTGGCACAGCACCCTCGTCCAGAAACACTTGGTAGCGACTGAGGACGGCAGGGACATTTCAGTCAGCGAGATCTAGGGGGGCTGATGGAGCGAGCCCCAGTCTGGCATTCCTGTTTCCCAAGGGCACAGGGGTCCCCAGCCGACTGAGACAGGATCTGTCCATCACCTAAAAGAACAGTCCTCCTCCGCAGACTCCTTCGGGATGGCCAGCCTGAATCACAGCATCCAGCGATGGGCTGGAGTCTCAGCGGCTTCTGGTCCTTCAGAGGGAAGGAATGTTACGCTGGAGGACCTTCAGGGAAAGAGAAGTGAATTCCCACAAACAGCCTGTCACCAGACCCCGCAGGTGACCTTGCTCAGGTCCCAAAGCTCTTCATTTTGAGGATCGTTTCTTGAGCTGCCAGGAAGGCAAATAAAGTTCGCCTATTGGAGTTGGAGCTGATGCCGTGATTTCTTAACCTGCTGCGGAAACTTAGGCCCTGGGGCGCCATTCTTTCTCGCTCTGGTTAGGAGGCCTAGTGGCAGTTTCCTGTTGCTAGAACTGTCCCCTCCTGAGTGCTGACGAGGAGCAGGTTGGTGTCCTGCTACTGCCCCCAGAAAACACGAAAAGCTAAAGTTTAGGGCTAATCTGAAAATGTAAAGGAGTCAGGGTTTTAAAAGAGCGGCAGGTGAGGGACTAGTGTCTAGGATCTAAGCATCAGGGAGGCAGAGGCAGGAAGATGGCCGTGAGTTTAAATCTACACTGTAGAGCTGGTTTAATACCCCATGGTTCTTCCCATTCGCATTTTCCTTTTCTTGTTCCTAAGTACAGCTCTCAACACGATCTACCTAATGTTAAGTTGTGATGGTTTGTACTTGTTTGTCCTAGGGAGTGGCACTATTGGGAAGTGAGGCCTTGTTGGAGTAGGTGTGTCATTGTGTGCGTGGACTTTAATATCCTAGTCCTAGCTGCCTGGAAGTCAGTCTTCTAGCGGGCTCCTCCTGCACCATGCCTGCCTGCATGCTGCCATGCTCCCACCTTGATGATAACAGATTGAACCTCTGAACCTGTAAGCCAGTCCCAATTAAATGTTGTCCTTAAAAGATCTGTCTTGGTCATGGTGTCTGCTCACAGCAGTAAAACCCTAAGACATCAGTGATTACAACTCAATAGCCATAGACAGAAGGTTATCCCAGTTCTAGTATAGTTTAACAGAAGAAAAAACACCAGAGTCAAAAAAAAAAAAAAAACCAGTGGTAAGTTCTAGACTTGGAGCACTAGACCTCTTTCTACAAGGTTGAGTGAGTCACTTAATTCTGGTGGTTTTCCGTTTTCTGGTCAGATGTACGTCAAAGATTCTCTGAGATATTTCAAGGAAGCAGTGTGACTCAGACCTGTCATCTAGTGCCTGAGAGGAAGAGGCAGGCCTACCTAGTGAGCCCACCAGCCAGGGTACATAGACCTTGTCTGCAAAAACCAATATCAGACTGCAATGGCCATTAGTCCTGGTTGTTAGTTTGCCTGCATCTGGGATCAACTCTAACCCAGGCTGCTGGGCAGGACGGAGAGGGATTGTCTTATTCCGGTTATTTGAAGTCGGTAGACTCGCCCCAAATCTGAGCAGCACTTGCTGGTAGCAGCCCAGATAAAAGGTGGTGGAAAAAGGAAGTTTGGCTTCCTGCCTGCTTGGCCTCACCCTCTCTGAGACACTCCCATATTAGAACCAATGTCCAGACTCCAGAACAGGCTGGAGACCTCTGGGAATCCTCAGGTCTTCGGTACCAGATCAGAACTGCTGAGAATCCAGAGTGGTGAACTGAGTAACTGCAGAATTTCTGTCCTGTCTGGCACGAGACAGCCAATGTTGGACAACTGGGACGACATCCTATAAGCCAATTTAATAAGCCCCGTATCTAATAAACCATCCTACCATCAGTCTATGTCTTTAGAGAGCCCTGACTCATACACAGGAAGCGGATTCTTTCAAAGGTGTGCACAGGAAATAAACTGTAAGGCCTTGGTGCCGGCTCCACACTTGAAGATGTGCGGCTCCTGACGTGGCTTTGCCTAATAACGTAGCTCTCACTCATCAAAGAAACTCCTTTATGCGGTGAAGGAGGCCACTCCGGAAAGCCGCAGGTGGCCAGAATGCTAGCAACTGACCATGTAATGCTGGGCACCAGTGGACGAATCCATAACGCAACCCTTACATCTAAGGCCCAGAGAACATCATGGGAGAGGAGGCAGAGAGGCTGAAGAGTCAGAGGACCAGAGCTGTGATGTGTTTTCTATAGGACGTGAAAGCTGCGCTGACTTTCAACAACGCCGTTGCCCAAACACTTAGAAACGACACCAGTGGACACTGCGAAATGCAATGGGGGAAACTCAGACGCCCGCACCCTGGATGAAGAGCTGGAGGTGTTGGCTTCTGAGGAAAGCCTAAACGTGCATAAGCAACGTTGACTCAGAGGGTTGTCCTTATAAATGTATACACGGGTGCTTGCATTTAACAGTAATGATCCAAAAACAAGAGGCCATGAGTCTGGGGGAAGGGGCTTGGGAGAAGCTGGATAGAGGAGGGAGGTAGAATGATATAAATTCAGTACTTGTATATAAAATACCTCCCCAAAAGCAAGCATTATTTTTAAAACACAGTCAACAATGGCTATGACGCCTGTTTGATTACCATCATCTAACCCTGGTATGTCGCGCGTACGACCTGTCTTTGGGCTGCACCCAGGCCCATTCATGGGCTTTGCTTGCTTCGTTGCGTTTGTTTTGGTGTTTGTTCTTGTTTGCTTTGGAGACATTGTCCCACTATGTGGCCTTGGCTGGCCACAAACTGACCATTCCCCCTCCTTTCCTCCTTACCTCTGAGCCCTCAATTTCACTTCAATAAACAAAATAACTCCTTTCTCAGCATTGGTGAAATCCTTCCCGAGTTCTCTCTTCCAATGGGGCTTCTCACTTAACTGAAAATGACTTCGTTCTAGCCTTGGTAGTACTTAAGTCCCAGCACTGAGGAGGACAAAGCAGGAGGATGGAAAGTACCTGGGCTCCACATCAAGACCGTGTCTCACAAACAAGCAAGAGACAAAGCTTTCTACAGCCCTTCACATCCTCAAGCTATGTAAATATTTAGGCTCTGTAGATATCCTAAGCCTAGCCAGTGTGCTCCCACTTTATCACTCGGCACTGATTATCATCATTGCTACCTATATTAGAATACTGTTTTCAATCCATGCATTACTTCCATATACTGTATTTCATTCCATCCTGACCTCAAGTCTGCAGCTTAGGTGGTAATTCCTCTCCTCAGTTTTCAGTGACAGGAAGAGATCTGTGGAGACGTGATGACGGCTCGTGGCTTCTAGGACTCCAACATCTGCTCACAGCACCAGCTGCCCCTACTGAAGATGAATGCCACCAGACCAGAGGTGCTTCAGTGTGTGCTTCTCCCTTACAAGAATAGTGCTGGCACTGCGGTTGCTTGTTTTGGTGTGCAAGTGGTTGCTTATTTGGGTGGCTGGCTTTTAAGACAGGGTCTCACACAGTAGGTGGCCAGGTCCAGCTCACAGTGCAGTGCTAGGGGCCTGTAAGTTATGGTGTAACTCTTCTTAGCTTGAGTGCTAGGACTGAGGTGTTCGCCACTCCCTGGCATGGATACTTTCCCAGCAGAGGTGACTTGAAATTTTGGTTGATTATACATGTCACTCTTTTAGAAGACTATGATTAATATATAATTTACAACACTTGTCTTAGTCACTGTTCTATTGCTGTAAAGAGACACCATGACCATGGTAACTCTTATAAAGGAAAACATTTAGTTGGGGCTGGCTTACAGGTTCAGAGGGTCAGGACATATTGTCATGGGAGGTCACACAGCAGCAAGCATGGCACTGGAACAGTAGCTGAGACCTACATCCTGATCCAAAAGCAGAGAAAGAAAGAGGACCTAGCCTTGGCGTGGCTTTTGAAACCTCAAACTCTACCCTCAATGACACATTTCCAATCCTTCTCAAATAGTGCCACTCCTTGATGACTGAGCATCCAAATAGATGAGCCTGGAAGGGCCATTCTTATCCAAACCAGCACTGTAATGTACCAAGGTCATGACTTTCCAGGCTAAGTATCTCTTAGGTGGCATACATTGTATGCTTTTGTTTAAAGGTTACAAATGAAATGTTTGCACTGAGCAGTAAGGCAAAACAAATTACACAAGCTATTTAAACAGATGTAACACCGGAGCAGGGTAGGGAGTGGAGCGGCCAGAGGTTACACAGGAATGGCAGCAGAGACAGAATTTTACAGCCCCCCCCCCCGGGATTACAAAGGCATTGTTTTGGTTTTTTTCAAGAAAATCAGGAATCCAGATATTCTAGGAAATATCCTTTGCAATGGTGACTAACCTAAAGAAACAAGAAAGCCATGATGGCCACTAAGTGCCTAATAGTGCAGTTGCAACAACAACAACAGCAACAACAACAAAGCACAATGTTTAAAGTAAGTTTACAGTGTTATGTTGGGTCACGTTTATGACTCTCCTCCACAGCTCAGGTTCAGCTCTGGAAAACTGGTTCTGAGATAGAAAACTAAGAAAAGACCCTTGCTCTCTAGGTGGACTGTGCCTTCCCCAAAACAATGGGTGCCATGGAGCCAATGAGTGAGGAGCCATTGGGCAAAAGTTAATCAGGAATTAACCATTCGTTAGTGAAATCACAAATCATTTCACGACAGGAAATCTAAGTTCTGATCACTTTTCTGTTAGTATGCGATTCTGGCTTCCAACGCCTTTTTTTTTTTTTTTTTTTGGAGCTGGGGACCGAACCCAGGGCCTTGCGCTTCCTAGGCAAGTGCTCTACCACTGAGCTAAATCCCCAACCCTCCACCGCCTTTTTTACTCAGAGCCCCAACAGTTACTAAGTTCCTCAAAGAGTTATAGCGCTTCTAAGAAGACAAGGGGTTACAGTGACTTCTAGAGGACGAGGGGTTTCAGCACCTCCTAGAGGACATGGGATTACAGCACCTTCTAAAGGACAAGAGGTTTCAGCACCTCCTAGAGGACAAGGGGATAGAGTGTCTCCTAGAGGATAAGAGGTTACAGCGCCTCCTAGGGGACAGGGGTTGCACCAGATCTAACAGGAAGTCTTGATGTTTGAATTTCTTTTTTTTTTTTTTTCTTCATCTTCTTCTTTTTGGTTCTTTTTTTTTTTTTTTTTTTCGGAGCTGGGGACCGAACCCAGGGCCTTGCGCTTCCTAGGCAAGCGCTCTACCACTGAGCTAAATCCCCAACCAGATGTTTGAATTTCTTGTCTGGGTTCGTCTATATCTGTTCTAAGCCGTCCCCACTCCTTTCAGTTTCTTGACCCCCAACCTTCTATAAGCACAGTTGGAGTTTCCGTCTCCACAGTCACTTTCCCAAGCAACATAGGGAGATAAGGAGGCAGGTCCATCTACAAATACAGAAAGACATCGCGGAAGCTAGAGCAAGAGACGGAGACTGTGCTATGTCTGAGGAAGTATGTCCAATCAGGACAGCAATGGTCCTACCTGCTTTGGAAACAGAGGAGCATGAAAGAGCCAAGGGGACCCTCACACTGCAAGGTCAAGATGGCAATGAAGACACTGGAATGACCCATTTATCTTATTCAGCCAACTATGAGGCTGGAAAAGGGAGAGAGCATGCTGAGTGTTCGCAGTATGTGCTGTACAGAGAGGATCTCAGTTAAGAAGATGCAGGATTTGATGAGACTGACAGAAAACAAAATTACTGCACAGCAGCAAGTGCTGGCTCATGCCCATAATTCCACACTTAAGATTCCATAATCTGGAGCTCTGGAGACAGAGTAGCTGAGGTGAGGCTGTGAGGACCCCCACTCCATACTCAACAGAGGTACTGGAGACAGAGTAGCTAATGTGAGAATGTTTGTTTCACAAGTTTTGCAAAGTATGCACCAGCCAGAAACGGCAGGGGCAGCGGCTGGGCAGAGAGCAGTTTTACAACCCCAAATATAGGTTGTTTCCTCTCTTCCTTGGCTGAATCATCAGAACAGAGTGATCTTACAGGTCATTCAAGTCTTTTTTAAAATATTTTATTTATTTACATTTCAAATGTTATTCCCTTTCCCGGTTTCCCCTCCGGAAACCCCCTATCCCATCCTCCTCCCGCCCCCTGCCTCCATGAGGGTGCTCCCCCACCCACACATCCACTCCTGCCTCCCTACCCTGGCATTCCCCTACACTGGAACATCAAGCCTTTCCATGACCAAGAGCCTCCTCTCCCACTGATGTCCAACAAGGTCATCCTTTGCTATATATGCGGCTGCAGCCATGGGTCTGTCCATGTGTATACCCTTTGGTTAGTGGTTTAGTCCCTGGGAATTCTAGAGGATCTGATTGGTTGATATTGTTGTTCTTCCTTTGGGGTTGCAAACCCCTTCAGCTACTTCAGTCCTTTCTCTAACTCCTCCATTGGAGATCCTGTGCTCAGTCCAATGGTTGGCTGTGAGCATCCACCTCTGTATTTGTCAGGCTCTGGCAGAGCCTCTCAGGAGACAGCTATACCAGGCTCCTGTCAGCATGCACTTCTTGACACCCACAATGATCCATCCCATACACAGACACCAAACCCAGACACTGGTGGATGCCAAGAAGGTCATTCAGGTCTTATCTTCCCCTCTGACACTAATGATTGTCATTTGACTATTTCCCAGCAAAGACTGGGTTTATCGCTGGTTTTATGGCCCTTAATTTTGAAGCTTATCAGACACACGACCTTGTTATGTCTGCAGGTTGTTAGGCAACCTCCGCTGTTAGTAATTTTCTACTCTAGGCTTCTGGTTTGGTTTGGTGTAGCTGGATGAACAGGAGTTAGCAGGGACCCGGGATAATCTGTTCATCTGAAGTTTGACTGAAGTTGACTGAAATCACTGTTGTTTTGAAAACGAACCTTTCGTTCTTTTTACTTCTTACAGGGCGGGAAGATTACCATGAGTAGAGAGAGGGTTTAAGAACAGCCTGAGCTGTGTAGTGAATTCCACACCAGTCTGTTAGAACTGAGGGGCTTGCTCAAGCTCAAGCAGGAGTCCCTGCATCTGGCAGGCCCAGGCAGCAGCCACCTGTGCCCTCTCCACTGGGGAAGCAAAAACAGGAGAATCCTTGGAGTTTGACTCGCTGATGGAGAGTGAGCTCCAGCCTCAGTGAGAGAAAAAATAAGGAAGTGATTGAGGAAGATGTGCTTGAAACAACCCAGAATTAACCTGAGAAAGGGGCCGTCTGGACTGAGTTTTGCCTCCAGGGGATTTTCTCAGTAGAGTTCACTGAGAAAGAATGGAAGAGACACATCCTGAATGTGTGTAGCACCATTTTATCAGCTAGGCCCTGACCTATGGGAGACTGAGGAAAGAAGGCAGGCGAGAACAAGCAAGCAGCCGGCATAGGGCACGCTCTCTCTTCCCGGTGGATGTCACGTGACCAGCTGTCTCAAGCTCCTGCCTCACTTTTCTCCCCAAGATGATGAACTGTGACCTGGAGTTGGAAGGGAAATAATCCCTTTTCTCCCCTAAGTAGCTTTTTGCTGGAGTCGGGGAGAGGATAGGGGGAAGGGTATCACAGTAATGGAGTGAAAATGGATGGCCTTGAAGTTCTGACTCTCCCCCACACCCAAACCTGGCACGTGCTAGGGCTTCAGCTGTGTAATTGACATGTGTGCACTACCGTGCCCACAGAACTACGGCCACCACCACCATGCCCACAGAACTGCAGCCGCCACCATTGTGCCCACGGAACTACAGTTGTGCACCACCGTGCCCACACGACCAAGTCCAGGTTTATTTGGTGCTGAGGACCAAACCTGGGGTTTCTCACTGATCCTATAAGGATCCAGTGTTCTTACGATGTGTGATGGACAGGTTTCTGGCACCCTGAGAAAAGAGGAGCTCGATTACCAACTTAGATGTTCAAGATACTGAAAAAGTCCCAGCTTCAGCTCTGCCACTTCATAGTGGAACCCTCTGAGCTTGTCTCATGGTCCCCTTTCTGCCCATTCATTCTGTGTCTCTGTCAGAGACCCTGTACCAGCTCTCGAACCAAACTGCTCCATCTCTTAAGCCACCTACTTAAAAATTCTGCCTCTGCTTTCCACTGATTATTGAATAGAATATTGGTTACAAGGTCTAGATTCAAAGCACTTTATTCAATAAGCCGTGTTTCAAGCAAAATTCTTAAATATTATGACTTTTAATTTATGCCAATGACAAATAAAAACGAGAGAGTTCAAATTTTAAACATTAGAGTTCAGCCAGACAGACCTAAAAATAGGATCTCCTCTCCATCCTGTCTAACTTAATTACATGAATAGCAAATGAGGAAACGATTGAATTAGCCAAAACATATCAATAGCGTTCATGCCAGGGTCACGTCATAGCCTGGTTTGTTTGGAAGCAAAGTTGAAGTTAAATTTTAAAAGGTAGTAATGTAGATGTAAGCTTGGACATGAGCGGGGAGGAGGTGAGAGAAGGAAACCGTTGCTTACCCTAGAGTGGGTGGGGCTTCTCCAGACAGTGACTGTCTTAGGGTTTCTATTGCTATGAAGAGACACCATGACCATAGCGCCTCTTAACAAAGAAAGCATTTAACTGGGGCTGGTTTGCAGTTGAGACGTTTAGTCCATTGTCATCATGGCAGGAAGCACAGTGCCATGCAGGAAGACGTGGTGTTGGAGTAGGAGCTGAGAGTTCTATATTCGGATCCGCTGGGCCGGGCTCGGGCTTTTGAAACCTCAAAGCTCCGCCCCCCCACCCTCTCCCCCATGACGCATTTCCTTCAGCAAGGCCACACCTCCAGCAAGGTCACTCCCTATGAGTCTATAGAGGCCATTTTCTTTCAAACAGTCCATACCCATTAAAGCTGGTAGCCATCCTAAAAGAAGACAAAGAGGTTTGCAAGGGACGCTGAGCTTGGTGACACACGACTCTGAGGCCATAGCTGTATTGGTAGAGAAACAAAGACTGGGACGATGTCATCCTCAGCCATACAATGAGTGTGACTCTAGCCAGCCTCAGTTACATTAGACTCTGGCTCACAGTGGGAAATCCTTCCCAACTGCTTTCTTGTCTTCACAGAAAATGAAACAACCAAGAATCCCCAACTGAGGAGATGGGGGCGGGGGGGCAGAAATGCCATCAGTGCCTGGAGTTGGTTACCGCCAGAAACAGGAAACAGAATTAGGCCAAGAGTCTCTGGGGGACCGGAAGTGGAAAAGGGGCTTGCTTAGTATCCAGAGGGAAGGCTCTCCAATTATTATCTGTCCCCCACCGGGGAGCTCGCAGTGTGAGCTGAGAGGAGACTGCTACCCGGGTGGGTGGAGGTGGGCATAGAGGGTGGTTCTGATGCTTTGATTTGATCAGGAATCTGTATTTGCTGACCTAAAGTTCCTTGTCTTCAATTGTATTTTGAGATATCAATAAAGTTGCCCATAGCCAATGACTGAGCATGGGGCGGGACACTGAGAGTGGGTAGGACCGCAGTGAGAATGGGGGACTGGGAGAAAGGAGACAGAGGTGCAGTAGCACAGCGGAGGAGATAAAGCCAACCAGCCCTTCCCCAATTGGGCCTGGGGTAGCAGGGGAAGATTTAGGAGTGCTCAGCCGTTGTGCTAGCCAAGGCGTTTTAAGAATAACGTGTGTGTGTGTGTGTGTGTGTGTGTGTGTGTGTGTGTGTGTGTGTGTGTGTGTGTGCGCGCGCGCGCCCGCTGGGCCGGTGAGCACGTGCAACTCACTGGCAACACAAAGAGTTGTAAACAAAACTCCCGCAACAGGTGGGGGATCTGGGAAAGGAAACGTTGAGATCGACAACAGCCAAGTGTGATGGCACAGCCTTTAATCCCTGCACTCAGGGGTCTGGGGCAGAGGGAAATCTCTGTAAATGCCAGCTTGGTCTACACAGCCTACTGCCAAGACCCTGTCTAAACCCAAGCAAAACCGACAGCAGCAGACCCAATAGACAAAACATAGTTCTAGAGAATTGTATCTGAAGGAAACAGGGCATCCCTGTGTGAAGATCAGAAAACATCTCAGACCAACAACAAGGAGAAATCAGAACAAAGTACAGTGATACGTGCACAAAGAAATGCCATATTAACCCTCCATTGTGTGCTAAATTAATAAAAGAAACCCCCAAGCCCAGTAGATGGGCAGAATGGAACACAGAAAACATAACACACAAGAACAGCCTGAGGCTCACTGAGGCTCACTGGGGCTCCCCAGGCTAGCTTGGGCTTGCCGGGGCTCACCGGGGCTCGCCGGGGCTCACCGGGGCTCGCCGAGGCTTTCTGGGATTCGCTGAGAGTTGCTGGGACTCGCTGAGGCAGAGGACCACACATCATAGCCTGAGGCTGGACAGTGAGCTCCAGGTCACTGAGGGCACAGAGTGAGGTCTGCTCCCCAACTAAATACAAGCCACATATTAAAATACCAGGAGACGATAGAATTCCCCCTTCCTCCCGAGGGCCGGGAAAACAAGAAAAAAAAAAAAGAAAAAAAAAAAAAAAGCAGAAGTTACCCACCTACAGCTGTTCAACTAAGAAAGTCCATACAAACCCGTTTATACCAAACTGAGAGGGCTGGCCAGCACACACCCTCAATCCCAGCACTCAGGAGGCAGGGTAGGCAGATCTCTCTGAGTTCAAGGCCAGCCTAGTCTCCAGGGAGTTCCAGACCAGATGAGCTACGAAGTGAGACTCTGTGTCAAAAAACTAACAAAGAAGGACCACAGCACCAACACAATATCATCAAAATAAGAGCCATGTGGGATTAAAGATGGCAGCTCCTGCCTTGAAGGAAAACACTCAGAAGGCAGAGGCGGGATGATTCGATGCTGCTACGACACGGCCTAGCCTGGGCTACAGAGAAACCTTCTCTCAGAGAAACAAAGGTGATCCAAGCAAAGTTCATGAGAACACAAAATCCCTTTAGAAATTGGCCAATAAAATGAAAACATAGGGGCTGAGGCGATGAGGGCCGTGCAATGATGGCTTTTGGAGAAGCACAGAGCGGGGCAGCCAGCACCCACCCACATGAGATCACAACTACCTCTCTAGCTCCCACTCCGGGGGTTCAGCGCCCTCTCCTGGCCTCTGAGGGCACTGCACTCATGTATGCAAACAGCACACAGTCACGTACACATGATTTAAAATACACAAGAATTATTTTATTTCCTTTAATTTTCAAAATTATAATATATTATCTGTCCCTTCCTTTTCCTCCGTCCAATCCCTCCCACACACCCCTCTTTGTTATTTTCAGATTCGTGTTCCTAAAAATAGCCTGCTTGTTCTGTATGTCCCTTGTACGTCTGTTTCCAGGGCTAGCCATTGCTACTGGATAGCCAATAGGTGTCCTGTTCCCAGGAGAAATATGTCTCCTGCTCTCAGTACTCCTTAGCTCTCTGTAGTGAAGGGTCAAGGTTTCACCAGTTTTCCCCAAACACTTTGACATGTCTATGGTTGATGTCCGCGTTCAATTCATATTTAGGCAGTCACGTGGATGAGACATTATTGGTGTGTAGCTTCTGATATTACGAGGAGACAGTGTCTCACAGCAAACTCTGGGACCCTCTGGTTCTTACACATAATTCAAAATAGGCAAACCATACACACAGGCAAACTACTCACATGTAAAACAAGACAAATACATTTCCCAAGCAGCGGTGGCCCGAGACTTTAATCCCAGCACTCATGAGGCAGAGGCAGGTGGATTTCTGAGTTCAACGCCAGCCTGATCTACAGAATGAGTTCCAGGACAGCCAGGGCTTCCACAGAGAAACCGTGTCTCAGAACAACAACAACAAACGCCCCGTAAGTAATAGTAAATGAAGAGGTAGGGTGAAAGTTAAACAGACAAGGAGCTGCTCACTACCGACACAGAACTAAAAGCAAGTCACAAAGGGTTTCAACTGTTCTTTCCTAGACCGGTGTCTCTAACTCGCTGGTGACTGTTTCTCCAAGCTGGACAGGTTGGTGTTGGGTGATAGGGGCACCTTTTCTCCAAGGCTCCTCTAGGTGGCAGTAGTTCAACAGCTGATCCTGTGGGCTTCCTCCGCGGACAGTGATTCTCAACCTGTGGGTCCTCCCCTCTGTTCCCTTTAAGCAGGACACTTGGTTAGGGTCACTTCCACAGAGTCCTTCTAGTCTCAAAGGCTGCAGTCCTGGAGGAACTGCAGACCAACCCTAGGGCAGCATTCACTAAGGAGGCCACACAAAGCTCCCCCAAGTGACCTCATGGAAATGTCCTTCTGTTGTGGAGGAGGGTTAAGCCTTCTAAAATTACTGGCTCTGGGCCGTTAGAGCCAAGCTGGGTGAAATAACTTGCTCTCTGTTCAGGGTTGCCCTCACTTTTGTTGGCTTTCCGGCAGTAAATAAGCTGGTTGTGATATTAATTAATTGATTAATTATTAATATTAATAGTATTAATTGTTGATTAATTAATAAGTGTGGCTGGTGAGTTTTGGTGAGTGCTGTTGCCTTGCTTACATCTACCTGCAGTGCAGCACCATGGCAGCCTGCCATGAGAAGTTCTCCTGCTGACACTGATGCAGTCTCCCCTCTCAGACCTGTGAGTCTGATTTGGAAGGTCCTCGGGTCAGGACCCAATTACTCTTCCCCATGCGATGAGTAGGGAGGTAAGGGAAGAGGTGCACCTGCCCCTCCCCCTCCCACCCTTCTTCCTCTCTCCCCATCTTCCCCATCACCCCCCACACACTGGAATGATGGCTCAGTTGGAAAAGTGCTAAGTGTGCAATCCTAAGGTCTGAGTTCAGTCACTGAACCTGTTTTTCGGTTTTGTTTTCTTAAAAGAAAGCAAAACAAAACAAAAACAGGAGAAGAGGCAGTAGGAAATGAGACCAGCACTGGTCCATTATTAGTCTAGCTGACTCAGCAAGTTACAGTCCTCTGACATACACATGCCTACAAGAACATACACACAATTACACACACACAGGAACACACACACACACAGGAACACACATACAAGAACATACACACAATTACACACACACAGGAACACACACAGGAACACACATACAAGAACATACACACAATTACACACATGCAGGAACAGACACACAGGAACACACTCACAGGAGCACACACACACAGGAACACACATACACAGGAACACACACAGGCTCACACACACATACAGGATCTCACACACAGGAGCACACACACAGGAGCACACACACACACAGGATCACACACACACACACAGGAGCACACACACAGGCTCACACACACACACACAGGATCACACACAGGCACACACACACACACACACACACAGAGGATCTCACACACAATTTGTCCTCTCCTTCAACAGCTTGTATTGGCTTCCACTACAGCCAGCAAAATGGTTCAAAACCTCTGAAGGCCATTGTTCACCCACTATGTGTGATCCGGTAGCTTCCTTAGAATTAGCAGCGTGTGTCCTTCCAATGCTTGACGGAGCCCAGTGTCGTTTACTCAGCACACCCTGTTCTTACTGCTTGGTACTTATGCCTTCATAGGGCAGAGTTCAGGCCACCTACCTAGTGCTTGACAGTGCTTGCCCTGAGCCGCTAAAGATAAAACAGCCCACAAAGGCTTGAGAAATTGAATTTATGAAAGGATCAATATTTCCATGTGAATATATGCACAAATCCCACCCACCAATTCTGGGAGAAGGATGACGTTATCACCCATACCTCTTTACAGCTCTTCCTGATGCACATTCCGGTAAAACTGAAGTAACATGTTTAGTCAGACTTCTTAAAATCTCATCTGTGTATACTTGAGAAGTGACTCCTCTACTCGTGTGGGGGTGGGGGGGTGTGGGTGTGGGTGTTTTGTATTGTGTTGAAGGAAAAAAAATTCAGACAAAGAATTTAGAGACTATCAATTCAGCGTATTCTTCACAGCTTGTCCCACAGCTTGCAAAGCAGTAAGCTCTGCCTCTGTCGCCCTCTGGTGGCCATTCCGTTAACTGCACATTTATTTCAAGGTTTTGTTGTTGTGTGTATTTGAGATTGTGTTTTGATTTCAACATCTCTCCCTTCTTGCCTCCCTCTGAACTCTCCAATACAGCCCTTCTCCTTGCTCCCCCTTAAAATCATGGCCCCCTTTTCAGCAGTTGTTATCAAATGTGTGTGTGTGTGTGTGTGTGTGTGTGTGTGTGCGTGTGTGTATTCCTAAACACAATCTTTTCGTCCATACAATATTACTTGTATGTATGCTGTCCGGGCTGACCATTTGGGACAGGATAACCATTTGGTATGCTCTTCTCTGGGGAGGGCTGCCTCTCCTGCTCCCGGCTATAATCAGTTTCCGGTAGTATTTGCAAAGGGTGGGAGATTTTTCTCACTGCTGGTTGTAAATTCTTAATAACATTCCTGTTCACTCCAAACTTGGGAAATCTGAAGTTTTTAAATGTGCTACATGCAATACCACTTAGTCACACTTCAAAAACAAAAACAAAAACAAAAACAAAAACTAAGCCGCTCTTACTCCTAAGTGATGTTCATTTTATACCCTTGGGTTCTGCAGCCAATTGTCTCTGTAAGTCAGTTATTGGGTGGGAGAGACGGCTCAGTGGTTAAGAGCACTGGCTGCTCCTGCAAAGAGGACCGAGGCTCGGTTCCCACGGTTCCCACAGCCCACAGAGCAGTCTACAACTGTCTGTAACCCCAGTTGCAGGGGAACTGATGCCCTCTTCTGGCCTCCACAGGCACTGCACGCACATGGTGTGCAAACACACAGGCAAGCAAAACACCGAAACACATAAGTAAATCCATCTCCTAAACATGTTTAAAATATCCATTTTTGTTACATGTGTTTTGATCATATTAAATCATACAGGTCCATCAGACCTGTGGAGATAGTGTTGAAAGAAGTTCAATGCAAAACACAGGTGTTAGGCTCCTATGAGCCCACTGTGTGAGTGTGTGTGTGTGTGTGTGTGTGTTTGTGCGTGTGCGCACATGTGTGCGCAGACACTCGCTGTGTGTGTATGTGCTTGTGTGCACGCATTCACGCATTCATATCTGTATATACGTATCTGTGTGTATATATGTGTCTGAGAGTATATATGAGTGTGTGTCTGTGTGTGTATGCAGTGTGTGAGTGTGTGTCTATGTGTATGCACATGTGTGTGAGTGTGTGTCTATGTGTATGCACATGTGGGGGGGTGCGTGTGTGGGTGTGGGTGTGTGTGCATAGTATCCAGGGCTTTGGAAATTTTTGTTTTCCTGTCTTTACTACCCACATCTTTAACCCTGAGCAGAACCAGGGGTTCGGTGAAAACTCTGAATCTAAACCTCTTTCCTTGGCTCCTTGGTCTAACCTGCCTGGTGAGTCCTTGGCTCCGTCAGTTCTCTTTGGACTTTGACATGGTGGCACTTAAAAAAAATGGATCTCAAATCATGTGGTCACTGGGATACCTCGAGGTGGTTGTGAAAACACAGATTGTCCGGGTATCTGAGATCTCAGCAGGTAAACAAACAAACAAACAACTGAAGGTTAAGCAGAGGCAGGGCTTCTCTGTGGAGCATAGCTTCACACTTCTGAGTCTACATTCTTCCTAGTCGCAGACGACTTTGTGGTGTGGTAGTTCAGGCAGTGTGCTCTTTCTGGATCACATATAACTACCACCCAGGGTGACCATAGGCCCCGTGTGTGCAGCTGACCAGGCCACGGAGTCCCTGGACATGTGGCGACATATTATCCTAAGTATGATTCGTTCTGAGATGAAGTCTCCTATGAGATCAAGGTCATCTCAAACTCAGACTCTCAGTGTAGCTCCAGATGGCCTCAGCCTTTTCAGAGCTGGGACGACAGGCAGGGCCACCATGAAGAGGGTGTCTCTGGGTGAGATGAATGTTTACATTGGTACAGTGGGTGAAGGCGACTGCCCTCCCTAATATGGGAGTGGGGCGGGGGGGGGTGTCTTATGCAACCATGAGTGTGATGAGAGTTCTTCCAGTCTATTGATCTAGAATATCAGTCTTTGGAGCTCTACTTGAGCTCTTCTGGATCTCAGACTGGCCAGAAGCAAATGACCTTTTTGGCTTGGGTGAGCACATTTTCTTATAATAAATCTTTGATAAACACAAATTCGACAAAACTACTTTTGAAGGAACGTGAACCTGGCATAGAGGTGCACACCTGGAACCCCAACCATCAGAAAACTCAAGCAAGAGGCCCGTCATGAGTTCTAGGCCAGCCCAGGCTACAGAGAGAAAGACCATGCTGCAAAAGGAAAAAAAAAAAAAAGGAAAGGAATTAATCAGTAATGAGAGAGGAGAGAAGAAGGTCAGGTAATGAAGAACTTCACCTGTAGTAAGGAATAGAAGGGCATTGCATCGTGGCTGAGTCTCAACCCCAGATTCCAGATGGAGGAGGCTGAGGCAGGAGATCTGAAGTTCAGAGTCAGCCTGGGCAACTTACTAGGGCGACTAAGTCAAAACCAAGCTATCGCAGGCTGGTCATGGAGCACACACCATTAATCCCAGGGTCAGGGAGGCAGACTGGTGGGTTGGCGGACAGCCTGGCCCAGGCCAGCCAGAGCTACATAGTAAGACCATCTCAAAAGGCAAGCAACCAAAACAGAAGTAACAAACGGTTGGCCACGTAGCTCAGCGGAAGGGAGACAGTGTAGCAAACCCGAGGCCCGAGGTTCAATCCCCATTGTAACAAGCAAATTAATCTCATAGGGGTCAGGATGTAATGCATCTTAAATGACGGGATAAAGGTTATGAACAAAATTGCTGCAGCCTGCTTGCAGGATTTTAAGGAAAAGGCTGAAATTCACCTTACGCCTGCGTTTTTATTACGTTTCATTATGCTTCCAAGTACAAGTACAAGCCTATGCAGGGATGAAGCCATTCTGCCAAGACTTCGTTATAAGAGGTTTGTACAGTAATCACAGAAGAGAAAATTACTTAATTTGGCAAGCAGCCTCAAGGATTACTCCAAAAGTGGTTTTCGAACTGCCTCTTAAATGATAATAATGAGATGGAAATCGAAGAAGCCAGGTATTACACACAGAAAGGTCAAACTGTGGCAAGCTACTGGGGTTGTGAAAAAAACTAGACACAGGAGAGAAATTTGTGAGGAGATTGAAAGATATCACACAGAGTCAGGAGGTCAAGGTCACCTTCTGTCATCCATAAAACATTAAGCAAGGCTGGAATAGAGGCTATAGAGAAGATGAGTGCTGGACAGCTGGAGAGATGGTCAGCAGCCAATGGCTGGAGAGATGGTCAGCAGCCAATGGCTGGAGAGATGGTCAGCAGCCAATGGCTGGAGAGATGGTCAGCGGCCAATGGTTGGAGAGATGGTCAGCGGCCAATGGCTGGAGAGATGATCAGAGGCCAATGGCTGGAGAGATGGTCAGAGGCCAATGGCTGGAGAGATGGTCAGCGGCCAATGGCTGGAGAGATGGTCAGAGGCCAATGGCTGGAGAGATGGTCAGAGGCCAATGGCTGGAGAGATGGTCAGAGGCCAATGGCTGGAGAGATGGTCAGAGGCCAATGGCTGGAGAGATGGTCAGAGGCCAATGGCTGGAGAGATGGTCAGAGGCCAATGGCTGGAGAGATGGTCAGAGGCCAATGGCTGGAGAGATGGTCAGAGGCCAATGGCTGGAGAGATGGTCAGAGGCCAATGGCTGGAGAGATGGTCAGAGGCCAATGGCTGGAGAGATGGTCAGCGGCCAATGGCTGGAGAGATGGTCAATGGCTGGAGAGATGGTCAGAGGCCAATGGCTGGAGAGATGGGCAGAGGTGGCTGGAGAGATGGTCAGAGGCCAATGGCTGGAGAGATGGTCAGAGGCCAATGGCTGGAGAGATGGTCAGAGGCCAATGGCTGGAGAGATGATCAGCAGCCAATGGCTGGAGAGATGGTCAGAGGCCAATGGCTGGAGAGATGGTCAGAAGCCAATGGCTGGAGAGATGATCAGCAGCCAATGGCTGGAGAGATGGTCAGAGGCCAATGGCTGGAGAGATGGTCAGCGGCCAATGGTTGGAGAGATGGTCAGAGGCCAATGGCTGGAGAGATGATCAGCCAAGGCTGGAGAGATGGTCAGCGGCCAATGGCTGGAGAGATGGTCAGAGGCCAATGGCTGGAGAGATGGTCAGCGGCCAATGGCTGGAGAGATGGTCAGTAGTTAATGGCTGGAGAGGTGGTCAGTGGTCAACAGCTGCAGAGATGGTCAGCGGCCAGTGGCTGGAGAGGTGGTCAGTGGTTAGTGGCACCCATTGCTCCTACAGAAGACCTGGGTTTGGCCTTCGACTTCCACATGGTGGCTCATAACCCTCTGTAACTCCCGTTGGATGGATTTCACAGGACTAGAAGGCATGCGTGCCATCGAATCCTGTGAGTAGCTAGAAAGGCTTTATAGCAGCCAGTCTGCCTTTCCTTCACTTCCTCCAAGAGAAGGAAGGTATCACAGAGACATCTAGGGAAGTTAAAAGTGCCTGTAGTCCTGGCCATGGGGAAGCAGAGGCAGGAGGATCTCTGGACTCCAGTACCTCTGACACTACGATAATAGGGCACGGGCAATAAATTCTACATAGATGCAGTGACCTTTAACAATAAAAAGGCGAGTGGCCAGGGTGGACAAATGGCATTTGCTCAAAGGTCAATGCCATCTCTGAAATCCTTAGAAGAGAGTGCCTGGCTAAGATATTGAATAGAGGGAACCAGCTCATTAGGTCTGTGTGTGTATGCATGTGCATGTGTGCACATGTGTGTGTGTGTGTGTGCATGTGCATGTGTGTGCATGTGCATGTGCGCATGTGTGTGTGCATGTGCATGTGTGTGTGTTCAGATAAAGTGTGTGTGTGCACACATGTGTGTGTGCATGGGTATGTGTGTGTGTGCATGCGTGTGTGTTTGTGTGTGTTCATGTGTTCCCAGGGATGCTGTATAATCTGACAGCTGCTTGTATACATGCAACAAGAAGAATCCAAGTGTAATTTCATAACAGTTTCTCTCCATATACTGAAGACGCTTAGCTTTTCATGCTTATGGGAGAAGACACCAGTGTGACTAAACCTTGGAGGAATTACACACGAGGTGCTGAATATCGGTCGCTTAGTGAGTGTCAAAATTATCAAAGTCTAATTGCTCAATACAGCTAAAGCAGGCGTCTGGGGAAAGTGATCCAATAAAATGTTCTGGTTTGGTTTTGTTGATTTGTTGTTTTGTCTTGAGACAGAGTCGTGCTGTATAGCCAAGGCTTGTCTCACACTTAGAATTCTCAAGGACTGGGGAGAGAGTTCAGCCAGTAGTAGTCTTTGTCATATAACCATGAGGATGCAAGTTGGGTTCCGTGGTGCCAGAATGAAGAGCCAAGGTGCACTGGTCTGTGTCTGTAATTCTGGTGAGGGGTGGGGCAAGAACTGGAGGAGCCCTGGGACTCACGGGCCAGCCAGTCCAGCTTAGTCCACGAGCTCTACACTCCGTGAAGGACCGGTGTTGTGGTTTGCCCTGGAGTTATCTGTATTTTTATTCTAATTCCACTGCCCCAAGGACAGCTGCCTATTCTCTTACTCAGGAATCAGGTGACTTCACCACAACCTTTTCCCCATTGAATTTGTAAAATACAGGTGAGGGGCAGGTACAGGATAGAAGGAGACCTATCATTGGAGGAGAAGGAAGGATGGGCGGAGAGAAGTTTGAAGGAAGAGGAAAAAAAAGAGGAGAGGGTAAGAAGCCATGGCAGGTGATGTTAAGATTCTGCTCTGTGTATTTACAGGTTGTTATCAATGTTCCTAAGGGATGGATGGTACCGGGCTGTGTATGTTTAAGTGAGCAATTATATCTTATCAATTGGATCTAAGATTACTGTGTTGTGTGTTCTTTTTTATGCTATGGTTTGAATGTAGGAAAGTGTGTGGGCAAGAGACACTGGGCTGCCTTAGAGCTGGGATGTGTTTCTGCCAAGATATCTTGGGCACCACAGACCCAGCAGGGTAAAAGACCACAATATACCTTTTTTATTTTATATTTTTTTTTTTTTTTTTTTTTTTTTCAGAGCTGGGGGCCAACCCAGAGCCTTGTGCTTGCTAGGCAAGCGCTCTACCACTGAGCTAAATCCCCAACCCCTTTATTTTTATATTTTTACAACAACCACTCTATCCCCAAACATACAGAGGAGAGCAAATTAGGGAAGACTCCTGATGTCAGCCTCTGGCCTATCTGGACAAGAACACCCACGTGCACGTGGATCGTGCTCAGACCCATCCCCACACTTACACACAACTCGCTGTCCTGCTTCAGTTTCCCAGGTACTGAGATCAAATGCCTGCACCCCTGTGCTCGGCACACCTGGGTCTGAACCCAGAGCCTCACATGTGCTAAGCAAATGCTCTACCACTGAGCTTACATCCCAGCCCCCACAGTCCAAAGAAGGCAACTTAACATTCCTGGCAAGTGAGAAAGACAATGGCAGGCGTTTAAGTAACTTTTTGTCACTGTGACAAAATATCCTGGCAAAGACAACCTAAAGAAGGGAAAACTTACCTTAGATCATGGTTTCAGAGGGGCTCCACCCGTCATGGTGCGGAGGGCGTGGCAGAACAGCTCAGACATGACTGCCAAGAGCAGGATCATGTAATGGAAAATATTCACATGCAGGACCAGAAGTCAAAGAGCAAGGGAGGACCAGGGGCTCCTGTCCCTAGTAACCTACTTCTGCCAGCCTGGCCCCACCCCCTAAGGACCCCACAACTTCCCAAACTAATACTACCAGCTGGGAAACCAGCACTCAGACTGTGATGCTGCATGGGTGACTTCAGAATGAAGCCACAACAGCAGGATAAATCCCACCAAATATTGCATGGGTATTGGTGAGATTTCACCAGAAAGGTTCAACTTGTGTCAAAGCCTTGCTGTCTCTGTAATTATAATCCAAGGAACAGCCATAATGTGCAGGTGAAGCTCCAGAGACCTCAGGGACCATCTAAACATTTAGAAATGGACATTTGGGTACCCATATTCACAGACTTTAACTGTCTAGACTGCCGTTTTCTGGTAAGGTCATAATTTTTCCTGCCCAATGTTCATTCTCTAAGCACTGCCATAAAAGCATTCGTGAGCTTTATTTTTCCTCACGGCAAGATGCACCGACATCTTCAATAATAAAGGAACTCGATTACAATGGAAATGCTTAGGGAACTGTAAGAGTCACCCTTCCAAGCAGGGATATATCCGTGCCTGAATAAAACGCTGTACTGGGGAGGGGGTGGCCCAACCATTTGAGTCTGCTCTTCTTGCAGAGGACCCAAGTTCAGTCCCAGGACCCACACCAGGCAGCTTATAACTGCCTGTAACTCTTACTTCAGTGAGTCCTACACCTTTTTCTAGACTCTATGGGTACTGCACTGTCATACAGGGAGCTCAACGCAGACACACATACATATATACATAATCAAAATTAAAATAAATCTTAAAATAAAAAGCAAGGCTGCACTGACTTTGGTTCCATGTGCCCAGAATCTCCGCAGGGCAAGGGGATGGTAAACTTGAAACCATACTTGGAGATGTGTGTGACTGTGTGAGTGTGTGTGTGTGTGTATGTGTGTGTGAGTGTGTGTTGTGTGTGAGTGTGTGTGTATGTGTGTGCATGTGTGTGTGTGTGTGTGTGAGTGTATGAGTGTGTGTGAGTGTATGAATGTGTGAGCATGTGTGTATGTGTGTGTGAGTGTGTCTGTGTGTGTGTGTATGTGTGTATGTGTGTGTGTGTGGTATGTGTGTGGTATGTGTGTGTGTGTGATGTGTGTGTATGTGGTGTGTGTATGTGTGTATGTATGTGTGTGTATGTGTGTGTGTCTGTGTGTGCACACACACAGCCGAAAGACATGCCTGTGTGTACATGTAGCACAGTCCTGTCTCAAAAAAACCCTTAAAGCCAAATACTAATTTTCATGTATCAATATTAAATGCCATACATTTAATAAGTGATCAATTAATTATTGTTTATTTTATTTTATGTAGACATCATCTGGCATGCTGGACAAGCACTGAATCACAGAGATACCATCTCTTATTTTTCCTTCCTTCCTTTCTTCTTTTTGCAATAGGACTTCCTATAGTCCAGTCTGACCTCAAACTTGCTGTCTTCCTTAGGGTGTCATTGCTGTGAAAAGGCACCATGACCAAGGCAACTCTTGATACTTCAACCATACGTTTTGTATTTTCCCTTCTAAGCTTGCAATGCTTGATTAAAACACTCCTCATAAGAGTAAACCACAGGATAAAGTCTAAACTAGGCTTTTCTGAGACTCCCTTTGTCAATGCGATTAATCTGAATATCTTCACCTTAGCTTCTGGCAGACTCTTTGGACGAAGAGAAAAGGCAGTAACATTCTTCACCAAAATGTCACAAGAATAGTCCCTAGGCCACATATTAAAATTCTTCTCTACTGAAACCTCTTGGACTAGGTCTGCACAGTTCAAATCATGGAAATGAAAGTTTCTGGTTGTATCATGTGACGCAGACTCACATGGTGTTTTGCTGAGGCAAGACCCAGAGAAGGATCCATGGTGTTTGGAGAGAGTAAAAATAGGACTCAATGGACAGTGACAGCTAGTTTTGCAATGCTTCCTTGGTCTCGATTCTTCACCAATCTTCACTTTGTTGAGAGAAGCACGGCAGAGAAATCCTAGCATCTCAGCTGGTTCTGTTCAATTCCATTGACTCATGCCCATTCAGCAGAGGCCTGGTGGTTTCTGCTGGATCATGCCACTGATGATGATTCATGTTTGGTGTCTTGATACTACTGAACAGACTGCTGGTATCCTGACAAATGGAGATTGGAATCACCCCCGAGGAACTACTTCTAAACAGGTCAATATCCCCTTGTCCTATTGGCCATCTTTTCTCCCCTACCTTTAGATGGTGGACTAGAAGTGGGGGTCAAAGCATTTGAGAACCCTTATTAAAAGCAGGTTTTAAAAAATCTAATCCTACAAACCACCCTCAGCACCAATGTCTTCCACATACTTACTAGGATGGTCCATTAAGCCCTGCTTAAAGCATTCACTGCTTCCCAAATCCCAAATCCACATTCCTCCAAAGACATGGTCAGGCCTGTCACAGCAATGCTACAGTCTCTGGTAATGATTTCTATCTTAGTTGGGGCTTCCATTGCTATGAAAGGACACCATGACCAAGGCAACTCTTATAAAGACAAATATTTAGTTGGGGCTGGCTTACAGTTTCAGAGGTTCAGTTCATTATCATCATGGAGGAAATCATGTACTTCCTTCCGTGCTGTGAGCTGTAATTCCAAGATCAGGCGGTCAGTGCAGCTGACTTCTGATGAGAGCCCCTGTCCTGACTTCAGATTGCCTGTCCTCTTAAGGCAGAAAGGGCCAGGCAGGTGTGGCCTCTTCAATGAGGGCACTCACCACACTCATCAGGATCTCACCCTCAGGACAATCAGCTCCCAGAGGTTCTCCCTCCAACGAGCACAGTGGCATTAGATGTAAATGTCTGAATTAAGGACAGACAGTTTATAAAATGATCTGTGTGGAACGACACAAGCAAGTTCTTTGTTTCGTTTTGTTGTTGTGTTGTTTTGTTTTGTTTGTTGCTCTTTTTTTACTCACTAGGGGACCCTGGAGCACCTGGAACTCACTATGTAGGCCAGACTAGACTCAAATTCACAGACATCCACCAGCCTTTGACCCTGAGTGCTACAATCAAAGGTGTGCACCACTGCTATTGGCCTGACCTTTGGATGTTTAAAGATCTGAGCAAGCAACTCATTTAAGAACATTTCCCCAATAAAATGTAGCTTCTCCAAAGCAACAACAACAAAATAGCAAAAACAAACAAATGTAGCTTTTTCAAAAAGATCAGCTGTTTGCCTGAGACAGGGTCTAGCTACATAGCTCAAGCCAGCTTTGAACTGTGTGCTCCTCTTGTGAGCTAGGATAATACAGGCACCAGATAATAAAGTCTATTAATCTGTTCTATAGTGGAACCACTTCATCAGTTCTGGTGAGAGCCTGTCTTAGAGGTTCCATTGCTGTGAAAAGACATCATGACTAAGGCAACGTTTTTCTTCACACTCAGATAATTTCTAATGTTGTTGCAGTTGTTGCTGTTGTTGTTGTTGTTGTTACTTTTCACTTTACATTCTGCTCACTGCCTCCCTCCCAGTCACCCCCTCCAACAATCCTTCTCCATCTGCCCTTATCGTCTCCTCTGAACAAGTGGGGACTTCCTGGTATCCCCTACCGTAATACATCAAGACTCTATGAGGCTAGGCCCATCCTTTCCCACTGAGGCCAGACAAAGCAGCCTGGCTAGAACGTTATTTCCACGCACGGGCAGCAGCTTTTGGGATAGCCTCAGCTCCAGTTGTTTGAACCCACATGGAGACCAAGCTGCACATCTGCTACATATGTGCAGAGACCCAGGTACAACCCGATGTATGCTCTTTTGGTTGGTGGTTCAGTCTCTGAGACCCCCACGGTCCAGGTTAGTTGATTTTGTTGGTCTTGCTGTAGAGTCTCTATCCCTTAGGGGCTGCAATTCTTCCTCTTATTTGTCCATCAGAGTCCCCAGCATCCACTGTTTGGATGTGGGTGTCTGCATATGTCTGGGTCAGTTGCTGGGCAGAGCTTCTCAGAGGACAGCCATGCTAGGCTCCTGTCTCCAAGCATAACAGAGCATCATTAATAGTACCAGGGATTGGTGTTTGCTTATAGGTTGGGTCTCAAGTTGGGCCAGTTATTGGTTGTCTGTTCCTCAGTCTCTACTCCAACCCCATCCCTGCATTTCTTGTAGACAGGATAAACTTGGGGTTGAAAGTTTTTGGTGGGTTAGTGTCACTATCACTCCACTGGGGTCCTGCCTGTCCCCAGGAGCAGCCTCCCCAGGCTCCATATCCCCAATGCTGTGAGTCACAGCTAATGCCACCCCATTGATTCTTAGGCAACTCCCCTATCCCAGGTCTCCATCTCTTCCTGAAGATGACCCCCACTTCCCCACCCCTGTCAGTTGCAGATTTTCATTTTAACCCTCCCATTCCCTCTCCCTCCCAGTTCCCTCCTCCTCTGACTCTTTTACCCCCTTCTAAGTGAGATTCAAGCATCCTCCCTTGTACTTTCATTCTTGTTTAGCTTTTTGGGTCTGTGGGATGTACCATGGATTGTATTTTATGGCTAACATCCACTTATAAGTGAGTACATACCACGCGGTCTTTTTGGGACTGGGTTGTCTCACCAGGATGATATTCTTAAAAGCGATCCATTTGCCTGCAAAATTCATGATGTCTTTGTTTTTCATAGCTGAATAGTATTCCATTTTGTAGGTGTACCACATTTTCTTTATCTAGTCTTCAGTTGATGAACATCTGGGTCGTTTCTAGTTTCTGGCTCTTATGAATAAAGCAGCTATGAACACAGTTGAGCAAATGCCTTTGTGGGATGGTGGAGCATTGTACTGGCTGGTTTTGTGTATCAACTGACAAAGCTGGAGTTATCACAGAGAAAGGAGCCTCTCTTGAGGAAATGCCTCCATGAGATCCAGATATAAGGCATTTTCTCAACTAGTGATCAAGGGTGGGAGGGCCCATTGTGAGTGGTGCCATCCCTGGGCTGGTGGTCCTGGGTTCTATAAGAAAGCAAGCTGAGCAAGCCAGGGGAAGTGCCAGTAAGTAACATCCCTTCATGGCCTCTGCATCAGCTCCTGCTTCCTGACCTGCTTGAGTTCCAGTCCTGACTTCCTATGGTGATGAACAGCAATGTGGAAGTATAAGCTGAATAAACCCTTTCCTCCCCAACTTGTAACACAAGCATCAAGCATCTTTTGGGTATAGTCCCAGGAGCAATTTATAAAGGCAAATATTTAGTTATGGGGTTGGCTTACAGTTTCAGAGTTTCAGTCCATTATCATCACAGCAGGAAACATGGCATCATGCAGGCAGACATGGTGGTCAAGAGACTGGAGAGACAGCTCAGCAGTAAAGAGCACTGGTTACTTTTCCAGAGGACCCAGGTTCAATTCCCCAGCACTTACATGGCAGCTTACAACTGTCTGTGACTCCAGTTTCAGGGGATCTGACATCCCTCACACCAACGGAAAGAAAATAAAAGTTAAATAAATTGGGGAAGGGGGGCTGGAGAGATGTCTCAGCAGAGCACTGACTTGCTCATCCAAAGGTCCCTAAGTTCAATTCCCAGCAAGCACATGGTGGCTTACTTCTTCTGGTAATTTGAAGACAGCTAATGTGTACTTATATACATAAAATAAATACTTCTGAGAGAGAGAGAGAGAGACAGAGAAGGAGAGAGAGAGAGAGAGAGAGAGAGAGAGAGAGAGAGAGAGAGAGAAACTAGGCATGTAGGTAGTGCATGCCTACAATCCAAACAGGTGGGAGACAGAGGCTGCCTGCCAATCAGTGGCTCAAAGCCAGTCTTGGCTGCATGGCACACTATTACCAAACAAAACGAAACAAAGGAGCAAGCACCCAACGTGTGCTTTCCTGGTGATCACACTCATGAGCCCAACTAAAAGGGGAGTATATCCCTCATACCCAAGCAGAGCAATGGGGGTAAAACTCAGGATCTTGTGCCTGGTAAAAGGAAAAGAGGGGGAGGAGAGGGAGGGGAGGGAGGGGAAGGGGAAGAGGAGGAGGAAGAGGAGGAGGAGGAGGAGGAGGAGGAGGAGGAGGAGGAGGAGGAGGAGGAGGAGGAGGAGGAGGAAAATTCACTAAGTATCAGTTCCAGGGATAGAGTTAACCGCTAGATCTAGCACTCACAGTACAGTCAACAGTTTCAAGTGTGACTTTTGCTCTACAAAGGGCAACACTGTGGAATGTAAGCCTAGGTTTTCACTGGCAAAGCTGACTGGAAAAAAGAACCCACAAAGACCTGAGGGAAGTGCAGTCAGTTCTCTTTCCTGTCCTCTCTTTTCTTTCTTTCCTTTAAGCACTTCTGGGGACTGAACAGAATTGTCTCCATTCACCTTAGGCAAGCACCAGAGTTCCCAGTCTGTCTTGCAATTTTTACTTCTGACCCACAGGTCTTGTCAAGTGGCACAGACTTGCCCTAAACTTTGCTTTGTTGTCCAGGGCCTTGAACTTTCCACCTCCTACTCATCCCCTTGAGTAGCTGAACCCTCCATGCCTCCTGGGTGCTAGGATTAGAGGTGTGAATCAGCAGGCCATCTTGGATCCTCAGAGTCTTAACTGTCCTACCGCTGTGGGGAATCTTCTCCTTGTGAGTTTCTCCAGACATAAAATTTGCGTTTAGCTCAGCATAAAGATTACTCTTGCTGGGGACATAGGTCTGTGGCTACTCCTGACAAGCCAAAGGAAACTAAAATTGTTGTCAAAGGAAGAATTTTCTGTCACCACTTTTATCAAATAACCAACTGTTGGGGTTGGTTCCAATGTTTGAATTAATCAGGATCTGCATGTCCAAATGCTGACGTCCTTGTCCCCAATTGTTTGTTTGTTGTGGGTACAGCAAACTTTATTGATGGTATTCAAGAGAGAGAGGGCTCCCCGGCCCTCCTGTTATCATGGGGGGGTCTAGGATGGAAATTGTGAGGGAGATGCTCAGTGTTGGGGGTCAATTGGGAGGCAACTGAGAGCCTCTCTCTTGCTCTCAGTGTCCTTGCTGGGGTGGGTGGTCCCGATCAATGAAGAGCCAACAGCCAATGGCTGGGAGGAGAGAGAGGGGCAGAGCTTTTAGATTTGCACGGGCTAGGAACTGGGAGAAAGGAAGAGGGAGAATCACCATGACTCAGGGAAGAAGGATGGGACCTAAGAGCTGCAGGAGAGAAAGCCAATCAACCATGTGGACTTGGGCTGGCAGGGAAAAGTTTAGGAGTACCCAACCTTTGAGCTAGTCACAGCAAATCAAAAATTAACTGGTGTGTGCGCGCGCGCGCGCGCGCGCGCGCGTGTGTGTGTGTGTGTGTGTGTGTGTGTGAGAGAGAGAGAGAGAGAGAGAGAGAGAGAGAGAGAGAGAGAGAGAGAGACTTTCATTTGCTAATCCAAAGATCTCCTGTTCGGGCGTGGCGGATGCTTGCGTGGGACCTGCTTCCGGTAGCCAAAGCGGTGTAGCTAAACTCATGGCTACAGCCAACCGTCATCAGGGGACAAAAGTGACATTAAAGACTTCGTAACAGGAAGCAATATGAATGGCACAGGCAGTGCTCAAGCCTCCAGCCGCTTGAGTCTTGGATCCAGAGACACGGAAGGAATGTACAGCAGGGGCCGTTCTTCATGGCTTGGCCTCTTAATGAAAGCAAAGGGGGTGCCGAAGAGATGGCTCAGGGGTTAAGAACAGAGGAAATAAGTTTGGTTTCCAGCACACTCAGCCAGCAGCTAGCAATCACCTGTATCTACTTCCAGGGAATCTGATATCCTCATCTGGCCTCAATGTGTACAGAGACACACAATTACACATATTTTTAAACATAATAGTATTGTTGACAAAAGATCGATACGTTTAAAAAACAGAAAAAAGTTAAAAACCAGCCTGAAATGGGAAACATTCGCAGAATCCTAGTTTGGAAACAAATTACATGTACAAGGCACTGGAGGGACACACGCGTATTGACTGTGACTGGATGTTAAATGACAGTGGAGAATAATGGCTCAGAGACTAAGGTGGTAATGGGGCTTACAAGACAGTGTGTTATGTAAATATTTAGAGTTGGAGCGTGTTATGTTAAAATTAGTTTTGAGACTAATCAAGCTCTTAGAGACTGCTCTTACCCAGAAGCTCCAACTCTTTGGCTGGACTCAAAGATTATGGAGAACAAAAGTCTACCACCTTCATTTGCCTCTGTCTCCTTAACTTTGGGTTCAACTCCTTAACTCAACCCAAGCCTGTTAATCACTCCAATATTGGAAGATACCTAGCCCATGCTGTTCCTGTTTGAGGAAGAATGTGAAGAGAGGTGAGCATTCCGTACCAGACGCAGAGACATGCTTTCTAAAACATCTATCCACGTTGCCCCAACGTCTCCGTTCCAGTGAAGAAGCAATAGTAAGATGTTTAATGGAAACAGAGCAAAGAAGGCCATGCAGATCTCAACATACTTTTCAAATACATTAGTGGAAATATTACAGGGAAAAAAAGCCATAGGCTTCAAATGCTCTCTGACAGCATTTGCTTTCTGGTAGGTGAGAGGTAGATGTGTGCCTGAATATTCTAAAGGATTTACCTAACGGTCACAACGCTGTTAGCTTACCCACAGAAGAGGGCACTAAATGGCTACTAAGGGAGCTTAAAAATGGCCCAGAAAATGTTGACTGTGGACTTGGAACACTCCACAATCAGGGATCTAAACACCTCATCAGACTAGCAGACCATTCAAAGGAGGATACTCTTTTCTGTAAGTTACAACCATTAAAGACTATGTCTCAGGAAAGTCTGTTGTTGTTCTTGAAAGATTAGCCTTATAGACTTCAGCTTTTATCTTACAATGGAATCCACATACCTTTGCCAGGCTTTGGTGTGACTGACAGTGCTACAGTCAAGACAGAGAGAATATGAGAACTTTCCATTGTTTACTATTGGTTCAAATATAAGTTCCTGTCTCCCAGCTGCTTGAAGCAGGGAGCAAGAGGACTCGGACAGCATATTTCACTGAAGCTTTGGCAACCGAGGTACCCAACACTGAGAAGTTTTATAATCTTTCACCTTTGTAACATCACAGCTACCATCTCAGACATGAAGTACAACTGGAAGACAACGGGACTTTCAGCAAAATTTACAAACTCGAGCAAAATGTTTACTCCCAATATCCACTAGCTAGGGAGCTTTTGGATAGGCTCAGCTTCCGTCCCCAAGGACATTGCCCACATCTACATGAGTGGATAGTAAGTAGCCTTGAAAACGTTCAAAAACCACAGATGATATTGTGCTTTGGTTTGTTCTTGCTACTTGGCTCTGGCTAGCCTCAAACTCGCAGTAGTCTTCCTTCTCAGTCTCCTGGCACTGAGACTTCTCAGTCGCCCGGCTACACAAGCAGCTAAACTCCCACTTAAATTTTCAGAAGCACAGACAACCTTTCGCTCTAGCCCAGCGTTTGCCGCTCCAGTGTACACAGGAGATATAAAAGATCTGACTCTCCGAGTAAAGGTCACAACTGAGTGCAGGAAACGCCTGCCTGCGCCCTCTGGCCTGGATTCGGGTCCAGCTTTCCCCGGTATCCCTCCGGAGAGGACGCGACCTTCGGGCTCGGGTGACACGGGGTAGACAGCTTTTAGCCCGTGCCAAGGCGAGCAGTTCAGGCTCCAGCTAGGTCGAGGGCAGAGCGCAGGCGCCGAGGGCCTTCAGGCCCCTCCCTCTTCTGGCCCTAGTCCGGACCGGGCGAATCTCCCTCATCTAACCCGGCCTCCCAGGCCACACCCCCTGATCCTGCAATGACCACACCCAAGGTCTTCTGCTTGGACGGGTCATTCGCCTGTCTCTCAGCTGACGTCAATTTGGAAGCCTAGACTTTGTCGTTGTGAGAAGGGACTCCCCAGGCCACGCCCCCGAGGACTTTGACTCGCAGGCCCCTGTACCGCGTTCAAGGCCCGCCCCTCTCCGCCCTCCAGGCCACGCCCCCTGTGGGCGGGACCCCAGTCCGCTTAGCTTCTGCCGTGTGGTGGTCGGAGCCAGCAGAGCCAACAGAGCAAGAAGGCATCATGGCAGCAGCGCTCCGCAGAGGCTACAAGGTGAGCGGGTGACGGGGCGGGATCCGGACAGTCGGCCCTACGCGGTCGGGAGGCGGGCGCGAGCCTGCTGGAGTCCCCCCGCGCTGCCTACTGACCTCCGGCCGCTGACCCCTGCAGGGGTGGCCCTGTGGACCTGCTTCGCTCTCGGTCAAGGGGCTCAGACACTTCCTTTCGTCATCAACCCTTCTCGAATTCGGTGTCAGAACTCTGCTCTGGCAGAGGGAAGCACTTCCAGAAAACTTTGACTATAGTCCCACCCCAGGAAAGCATCAGTGTGTTGTTCTGTAGCTACGGGTGTGAGCAGGTGTTAGGATCCAAACTGGCTGATCCTGGGTGTACACAAAACACAGCTAATTCTACCAGAAGGAAAGGGAAGTGGGCTGCTCACGGCAACAGGGTTAGTACACCTGTTGTTTTGTAATGTTCAGAAAGGTACCCTTCCCAAAAACAAAAGGGAGAAGAGCCTACCGAAGAACTTTCATGAAGTTTGTCTTCTAAATGTTGTACCCTCCAGAATTTTGTTTCCTGAGCTCCGTTTTAGCCACTAATTGACTTAAATACTAGGGATGCATTCGTATAAGAACTCCATTTACACCACCAAAACTGCACTACAGTTGCCTGTGTTCCCAAAATCTGAGTTTTAGAATTTACAACAATTTTTTTATTGCGTTGATTGACCGCCCCTCTCCCTCACCCCGGCCATTACTATACAAATTAACAGGCTCTGAAAGCAGAAGCTGAAGGGGGTTTTAAGTTATTTTTAATTCTGACAACAGAACTTAAGGTTTTTTGGTGCCTCCAAGGACAGGTGAAGGAAAGTCTAATCCCATAACGAATAAGAAAATGCATATTCCTTTATCCTGTTTTCTACGCTGCTATAAAACCAAGACTCAAATTTCTAAGCCATTTGTCACTTAGTTGTGCTGTAGCTGCAGGCTGGAAGACTAAAGTTAGGATCGTTCCCATATTGGAATTCTTTGTTTTTGGCAGAGAGCCAGGAATAATAAAAGCAGTACTCTTATGATTTTAAAGTTTCAGAACGTTGTATTTATTGTTTCTTTATATTGGGTCTCATTTTGTAGTCCAGCCTGGTCGAGAGCTAACAGCTTTACCTCTGCCTCCCAAGAGCTGCTACCTTCAAGCCTGGCTGTTTTATTTTAATAATCTCCAGTTATCCTCTAGGATTAGTGAACTCCATTTTCCAGGTGTGAAAACAAATTGTGTATTTGGAACTATTCCCAGACAGGTGTTTGCAAAATTTTAACTCTGTGTTGCAATGCTAACCTCTTAATCCTATCCTGTTTCCTACTGTTTCTAAGCTGTCTACACACAAAGACACACATGCATACACGCATACACAGGCACATGTACACATTCACATATATAGACAGGTGTCCACATACACATACACACTCAAGCACACGTACACATAAACACATACAGACTGCTCGTACTTTTGCACAAGCAATGAGCAGGCCCCCATGTTAAGCTATCTAGTTGAATGACTAATTTCAGTATATAAGGAGCTCTCCACTTCAGTTGTATAAAAGGCACATGACCAGTTTTATAGAGTGTCGATCTTCATCTAATCTTGGAAGTAGAGGCAGAAGAATTGAGATCCCAAGGCTAGCCTGGATCCCACAGGGGCTATCCTGAACTACTTCAAAAGAACTTGTCCTAACAGAAACACAAACCCAATGATTAGGGTCTGCAGTGGTGGCACACGCCTTTAACCCTGCACTTACCAGGTAGAGGTTGGGAGCTCTCTGAGAGTTCAAGGCCAGCGTGGTCTACAAAGTAAGTTTCCAAGTCAGCCATAGCTACATCCTGAGGCTTGTAGCTACTTGTCTCAACCACACAAAACAAACAGCAGCACCAAAAACTGCACTTGGATACACACACGCGAGCACACACACACACACACACACACACACACACACACACACACACACTCACGGGGGGTTGGGGAGAGGGCCCACGTTTACTTCCCAGCACTGATGCTTCCCTAGCTCAGAACAATATGTAACTCTAGTCTAGGGAGTCCCAGCCCTCTTCTGGCCAGTTCAACATTGAATAGAAAATAAAATTTAATAATATTTCCTTTATACACAGGCATCCCTCTAGCTTATAGTGGACACTTAATCATAATGTGTTTAGTGCTGACTTTTAAAAACACAGCTCTTGAATAAACACATAGCCACATGCTGTGCTCACTTTGGACGGTCAGTATGGCAGTAATTACTTGGGGATGTGTCTGTCTGGAACTCCCTAGAGTACATAAAGCAGATGTACAGGCCAGAGGTTGGTAGTGGGAGTATGCAGTACGCACCCCAGTGGCCTAGCCAGTGTTCTTGCCTTTGGTTGATTGTTATCAGGTTCATTCATTGTGTCTATCATTATGTTTTTTTCCTCCAGGTCCTGAGAAGTGTCTCTCATTTTGAGTGTCGAGCACAACACACAAAAGCATCTCTCAAGCAGGAGCTGGGACTAGGGTTTAGCTTCGGTATGTGCTCCGCTTGTTGGCTTGAAGATATACCTGGGATATGTTTGTGAGCGTTATGTCTGTTAATGAGAAGAGCAGTCACCACCCACAGTTGGCTCGAGGTTCCTCACAGCCGCTGTGCTGCATCGCCTCCTTCTGTGTTCTCTCCGGCACATTCAAGTGTTCTCGGGCATCTCTCTAGGATTCTTCCTCTTTTTTCCCAAATGGATAGATAGCCCAAACAAATGAATCTATATGAATTGTCTTAACATACTCCTTTGTCTTTGGAGACAGTCTCACTATATAGCTCGCTGGCTGAAGCCTAAGGAGGAGATAGGCAGGCCTGAATTCTACCAAGACCTGCCTGTCTCACCCTCCCTAGTACTGAGATTAAAGGTGTGAGCAACCACGCCTGCTCAACAAGTATTTCTCTAAATACTTCTACGTAATTAAGCGATATGTAACGATTAAAAAAATGGCCTACTTTATCCGAGCTGCGGTTCCATGCTATTACGTGGCGTTCTCAGACCAGGGAGCAATGTGGTTTTGGAGGAAAAAAAGCTAGGTTTTCTTTCCTTTTTTATAAAAATGAAACATTCAGGTAAAAAAAAAAAAATGAGCTAAATCCTGGTTTCATTCATGTCCTAAAAAAAAACCTCAAGGGTTTTCACTTCAGATTGTTACCTTGCCTCTAGGTAGGGAAAAACCATTTTCTCTATTTTTGCTTGATCTCTGAAAAGTTACAAGGCTGAGCTGGTTAACATGCACTCAGTGCCCTTAGTAGTCTGAAAGTGGTTAGGTTTATTGCCTTTTATTTGAGTATAGTTGAGTGAAAATAGTCTCTCTCTCTCTCTCTCTCACACACACACACACACACACACACACACACACACACACACACACAACTGGAATTAAAGAATTTTCAAATGTTATGAGCATAGCAGGCTGAATTAGTGGGCCTTTGAGAGTAGTAAACGTTTACTCTGTTATCTGTTACTCTTTACTTTTTACATGTAATTCCCACATACTAGTTAGCAGTATCAAGAATCTGATAAGCCACTGAATTGCGGAGGCCAAGCAGATAGGAGGCGTTTGAAGGGAACTGTGAGCTCTGATGAAAGTGCACACCCCTCATACTAGTTAACAGTATTGAGAGTCTGACAAGCTACCGAATTGGCAGCGGGGTGAAGCAGATAGAGGCGTCTGGGAGGAGCTGTGAGCTCTGACAAAAAGTGCAAGTAACGAGGGGCCGAGGAGGTGCAAATTTGTTCTCAGCACTCAAGACAGAGGCAGGCAGATCTCTGAGTCCAAGGCCCAGCTGACGCAGAACAAGTTCCAGGACAGCCAAGGCTACACGGAGAAGCACAAGAGGACCAGCCGGTCTGGTTCTGACGGATAAAGTAGGTATGACGATGTGCAGTAGGGTAGCTTGAAGATTACGGAGTTTGTGAAAGCAGTTTGCCAACAAATAATAATACGGTAGACGCCTTTCTTTCCACACTGGACCCCATATGCAACCTTGAAGAATTAATCTGTGATCTTTGAAGTGAAGCTGTGATTCAGAAAATCCCAGCACAAAGCCCCAGGCTCCTTGTCTACTTCTGTGCTCACCACGGACTCGAAGCCACCCTTCTCTGCCTTTGTCTCCTGCTCCTTTTCTTCCTGTTTTCTTTTTCCTTTGTACTTAACTTTTAGTAGCGATATACCAGTATGCCAGTCGCCTTAGAGGAAGACTCGCTTTTTGGTGTCTGGCTATGTGCATTACTGATGGAAGTCCATGGCATTCAGCCATCCCCTTGGCCTCCGTGTCTAACCGTGAGAGACAGATCCGTCTTTTACACTTCACCTCTCAGCCCCTGCATAAAATGAGAATTGTAGTCATAATTATTCTTTTAAAAACAAAACAAGACAGTGTCTGCCAGGTATTCCTGTCTGGCCTGAAACTCACTGGGCAAACCAGGCTGGCCTTGAACCCACAGAGACCCTCCCTGCCTTGCTGTCTGAGTGATGGGCACCGGGTATGCTGCCCTACCTGGCTTGTCCTTCTTAGCTTTGGCTCTTACTCTCATTGCCTGAAATGCCCCAGAACACCATTAGCACTCCCTCACCCTTGTGTGGAGGATGGAGTCCAGGCCGCACACAGGCTACATAGGCAAGCACTTCACCAGTGAGCTCCATTCCACTTCATATTCATCATACCGATGCCCACATTGAAACACCAGATAGCACAGGTCTACAAATGTGCAATTAGCCATCTAGGATTACCCAGGGGCTGTGGCAACATAGTTGCCTATTCACTTACAGTTACCTAGTTTTGCATTGTGTAAACATTGTTTTAACACTGCCTGTTACCGATACAGAGGGTTAGATGCTGCTGTTATTATTTTGGGGGAGATTTCTCATTGTTTTACCATTTTGTTTGGGAACTTTCATCCTTAAATTGATTGGGGGTTCAAAAGAAGATGTAAATTTAAATTCTGGCGTTGGCGTTCTTCAGAAGTCTCCAAAACAAGTTTTATTGCTGACCGAGCCTGTTTGTCCTTCAGGCTGCCTCCTACACGCATATCTCCTGTAAGCAGATCTTAGGTAAATATAACTCCACTTGTTCCTTCGACTTTGCCTTTTGATGTTCTCAAACAATGTTCCCTTAGAGTTGACGGAGCAGCAGAAAGAGTTTCAAACAATTGCTCGGAAGTTTGCCAGAGAGGAAATAATCCCGTCGCCCCCAGACTATGATAAAAAGGGGAAGTAAAGTTATCACGTTACAGGGGAGGTCACCATGAGATCGGGTTACCTGCCTGCCTAGATTCAGTATAGTATAACCACGCTGTTGTCCTTCCTTTCAGTACCCGTTCCTCTCATCAAGAGAGCCTGGGAACTTGTTGATCAACACACACATTCCGAGAGTTGGGTAAGCCCTACATGTTTGGTACTAAATTTAAAAAAAAAAAAGAAAAGAAAAGAAAAGAAAAAAAAAAAAAAGAAAATCTCGCGCTTCTCTAAAACCTTGTTGCCAGTCAGTGGCTTTCTGCTTTTGTTTCCTATTTCGCAGCATAGTGCTTGCCTGCTTGGAGGATCCTGGCCCTCTGCACAGGCATTTTCCCTGTGTCTAGATGGTTTTGAGTTCATCAACTTGTTCTTTCATATTATAACGCCTAGGTGAGTGCTCTGACACCATAGGTGGTCTTGGCCTGGGAACTTTTGATGCGTGTTTAATTACAGAAGAGTTGGCATGGGTGTACAGGGGTGCAGACTGCCTTGAAGCAAATTGCTTTGGGGGTAAAGTGACAGAGACACCTGTAGTTTACCATGGGGGCTGATGAGGTGGGGTCAGTGGGGTAAAGGTTCCCATGGTCTGAGTTCCCCCCAGGGGTCCCAGTATGATGGGAAGGAGACAAACGGACTCCCCTCTACAGTCCTCTGGGCTCCAGAAGGAGCTGTAGCACGGCACACATACACATAAACACATGTGGGCATACATACAAAATAAGTAAAATGGCCATTTAAAAAGTGCTAATCACTTACCTGGGCTGGTAATGAGACACCAACAGTCACGTTAGGTTGATCTCCGTAAGAACTATAAGGAAGGTCAGCTAGCCAGCCTGGGGTTGTGATTACACAGCTTGAACACAGTTGGTTCTGTTGTCCTCAGTACTGGGAGTTCTGGGTGTCCGCAAAATGGGAAACTGTACACTTTGGCTAGAAGCTCCTGGGAGGCAGCTTGAAGCCATCATCCTCTTTGGCCTGCTGCTGGGTTACAGTGTTGAAACGCACTGAGCAATGTCTAGGACTCTACCCTTACAGACCGAGTCATGTAGCCTAATTTTAATCTGTGGTGTGTTACTGTCAGCCATGTTTGTGTATTGCTATCAGGAGAAGCGTGTATTAGTATATCCCGATGTTAGGTTCAGAGCAAATGCCAACTCTTTAAGTTTAGTCCTTTACGGGAGGCGGTAGCTCTTTTTCTTATTCAGAGAATCCACGCGACTAATTTAAATATGTTGCCTTTTGAATGTTAATTTTCCTTGGTAGCAAATGCCTGTGATTATTGCTGGAAATGATCCAAAGAAGTATTTAGGGGAGGATGACGGAGCAGCCATGATGTGTGTGAGTATGTTCTTCAGGTTTTGTCCCTATTTCCAGTGAGTGGGTCAGGGAGCTTGGGTCTGCTGCTTAAATCTGCATGTGTGTTATTGGACCGCATGCCCAAGACGGGAAGTCAGCAGACACGACGTGGGTGGACTGTCAAGGGGGGTGTCTTAGTAATCTCCTGCTCTGTTTCACAAGGAGAATCCACTTGTTTCTGGATTCCAAAACATGGAGCTTGTCCTGAGTCTGACTTTCAGAAAGTGATGTCTGCTGAACAGAACAGCAGGACCTTTCGTCCTGCAGCTCCAGATGGGAGCAGTTATCTGGGTGTATTTGTTTGTTTGCAGCCCAGGCTGTCTTCAATATCCCGGAGAAAACGCCTCATTTATAATTTAAAATGTATTCTGGCTAGGCACAGTGATGCACAGCTTAATCCCAGCACTTGGGAGCCTAGGAGGATCTGTCCTCACATCTCTGTGCCTTGACTCTGACCCCCACTCCCCTCTCTCTTCAGGGTCTCGAAAAGTCTGACTAGCTTTGAACTCAGAGGTAGCCAAGATGGCCTTGAGCTCTTATTCTCCTGCCCCACCTTCCTAGTGCTGGGACCACAGTCATGTGCTACCACGCAGAACTCAGTGTATGGAATGCCCAGTTATGTGGGTGCCTGGGCTGAAACCAGACCCTTGGGCATGCTAGGCCAGGCCCAGCCCTGTCTCATGCTCCATCCTCATCGTGGTAGAGGATAAATAGTTACAGGATGCCTCTTTGTGAGACGGACAGTATCATCTCATGGAAGCCGCTTCAAATCCTGGTATTAACAATTCACATTTAATATAGGTACCCTTGCCCCGCGAAGTCTCAAGTCGGGCTGCCTTTCAGCTCTGGTTTTCCTATCTGGTTTTTTTTTTTTTTTTTTTCTTTTTTCCGGAGCTGGGGACTGAACCCAGGGCCTTGCGCTTGCTAGGCAAGTGCTCTACCACTGAGCTAAATCCCCAACCCCTCCTATCTGGTTTTATAGACTGACAGATAGTAGATATTCAGTGAACATTCGAATAGATCAACCTATGTTAATTTCAATTTAATGATGAGTTTGTTCGAATGTGCCTAATATTTTAATATGTCCTGTAGTTTATTGGTATGCTAGTCTTAGGTTTCCGTTAAGTCAAAATGTTTTAAAATAGTAACCGTTTTAACATTTGGTTTACAATCTATTTGGTTTTTCTAAGAGCATTATAATTCTAGGCATCCATCTATCGTGGTGCCTTGTTAGCCACAGAGTGCAGCCCAATGGTGGAACGCTATTAGTTAGCGCAATTTGAGAACCTGGGTTTGTCCCTAGAGTCTCAAACAAGCCAAATAACACGTTGCCAGGTATCCACAATTAATAATTAACACTTAATTTTTCCTTGTGCCCTGTTTCAGGCCTGTCATGGGACAGAGCCCTCAGCAGGCTCTGATGTGGCGGGCATTAAGACCAAAGCAGAGAAGAAGGGTGATTTAATACGGCCATCAATGGCACAGAAGATGTGGATAACCAACGGGGAAAGGCCAACTGGTACTGCCTCTTTTCATGACCTGCTGCCGCCTGCAGAGCCCCCCTTCCTTCTCTTTATCATTCAGTTCTCTCGTTAGAGCAGTTGTGCATTAAAGCTGAAGGCCCATCCTAGGGAGACTATAAATAACTCAGTGGGCTCGTGAGCTATTCTAAGCCCTTGAACTATTCCTTCCAGATTAGTTTAAGTCCAAAGTGGAAAAGGCAGTAAGAATAGATAATCTCATCGCCAACCTCCGCCAGGCAGGCTCGGTCCAGGGCACAGTAGCCCCTTCAAGGGAAACAGAAAGCTTCAAGGGGATGTTGTTTGATTCTCAGCAGGGCTTGTGTCTCGGAACTGAACCTAGATCTCTGTGTGTACCTGGGAAGCACCACGCTGATGCCCATCCCCTGTAGAGGCATTCTTATTGTCATGGGGTTGGGCGTGTAACCTTGTGGTTACAGTGCTTGCTACACAGGAGTCACACCATCCTGGGTCTCATTCCAGTGGTGAGATACACTCTACTTATAAGGTTGGAGCAAAGGTGAAGAAGGGTCAGAAGTTCACAAGGTTATCTTCAGCTACGTAGCAAGTTCAAACCAGCCTGGGGTAATGAAAATATCCAAAAAAAAAAAAAAAAGATAAAAAACATCAGCCTATACCAAAAGGGCAGTACTTTGCTATTTGATGTTCTCTAAATCTAAAAACTTCCAAATATGTAGGTCTAAACAATGATATAATGATCCATTAAACATCAAAAAATGCAGACTTAAGAAGACTACTGACCATTAAAAAGAAAGTTTAATAAGCAACTCTAAGTTTGATAAATGAAAGCAATGTAGGTTGAGATGCACCTCCGCGGGTGACTTCAGGCTGAGAGAATGAGTACAGGGATGGCCAGGCGTGAGCACGATCAAGAAGGATAAGCCCAGGCCTGCTACGTGACCTGTTGCAAGGCCCGAGCCCCTGAGCGTGCAGAGATCGTTCATCAGCGTCCATCCTGGTCGTTTAGAATTTAATTTCTGAAATAATGTTTAAGTGAAAGGAAGAGTGGAGGAAACAGGCAGGGAAATCCAAAACTTAAATGTCGGTAGGCTACGCTGAGAGACTCAGAGGTAGATAAATGATAAATAGACAGTGATAGATAACAATTGGATAGATAGACTGATGGACAGATGTGATAGATGAAGAGAGACAGACAGGCCAGGACGACAGGCCCTCTTGACCTTTGACTAAGATGGGATGGAACAAGTCTCGCATGGTTATTTGAGGAAGGCGGTCTAGAATTAACAAATGAAAGTTAGAAACTGTAAACCCCAGCTCATTCTAAGGACAGTCTTTTCCAATAATAGAGCCCATATGTGTTGTCTTGGAAAGTAGTGTTTTTACTCATTAATGTGAGTGAGTACGTGACAGAGACTTCTCAGGGAGTGGTCTGGGGATGTCGTAGTTACCACTCCACGGGCTGTGAGGAGATACCATGACCAAGAGCAAGTCTTTAGGAAAGAAAGCATTTAATTGGAGGCTTGCCTACAGTTTTTAGAGGGAAGGGTCTGTGACCATCATGATGGGAAGCAGACAAGAATGGTGCTGGGCAGTAACTGAGTGCTTTATGTCTTGACCCTTTGGCAGCAGGCAGAGGGGGCAGATGGACAGACAGACAGGCTGACTGACTGACTGGACCTGGCAACTTTGAAACCTCAAAAGCTCATTCCCAGTGACACAACTTTCTCCAGCAAGGCCAACCCATCAATTAGGCCATACCTTCTAATACCTCTGTCACAGTTCTACACCCTGGTGACTAAGCAGTCAGATGTATTGTAAACCTATGGGGCCATGCTCTCATTCAAAATGCCGAGGAGATTAGGGGCAGTAATTTTCCTGTCTTGGAAAAAGAAAATCTAGTTTGTTTGGTTGGTCAGTTGGTTTTGGCCACAGTTCCTCTTAGCTCAGGCTGGCCTAAAACTCACTGTGGAGCATAGGTTGGCCTCAAACTCATGATGGTCCTCCTGCCTTAGCCTCCCAAATGCTGGGACTCAGACGTGAGTGACTCTGGAAGCATTCTGCTGTATCAGCATACTTGGCCGTGTCGAGCACTGTGGAGAAGCATCCGCCTCGGTGGGCTGTGAGGCTCACAAACCCGATCGCTCGCCAGCACAGGTGTAAAAGGCAGAACAGGGATAACAGGATGCGCTTAGTGTGCTCGATGCAGGATCGATTAGTGTGCTCGCATGAGCAAGGAATGAGGAAGTAGAGAGGCCGAACTGAACAAGCTAAGAGATGTAATTATGCAAGTAAACGTCACGGTTTTGAGAAACTGACTAGAATTCTTCCCAGAAAAGGCAAGTGCAGTGACTCAGGGAAATTAGAAATAATTTTGTTTTTTATTACCAAATAAAACCATAGTCGATGATAAACTGATAAATTATTGGGTTGGGTTTTTTTTTCTTTTCTATTTATTTATTTATTTATTTATTTATTTATTTATTTATTTATTGCCTTAACATAAATCCATTTGCTTAAGGAGGATAAAAAACACTTGGTCAATCTCTCTCTCTCTTTGATGCTAAACCGTCACTAAGGCTCTGTGGACTCTCCCTCTAAGCTGTATGGCTTTTCATCTTTTTTTTACAGATTCTCAAAAAAAAAAAATCTGTATCAGGATATATGGAAGGAAAGCTGTTTTGGATATGGGGATTCAAAACAAGAACTTCTTTTCTTTTTTTTCTGCTCATGTTCATTTCTTCTAAATCTTTTTCTGGGAAATGTCTTTCTGTGGAAAGCCAGTAAATATCCCTAGTAAGTCAGGTTTGCTGGCTGTGCTGCATGGGGGCAGCCCTCACAGCAGTGGGGTCCTCTGTTCATCTTTGCAGATTGCTTGTCCTATGAGACATAGGACAGCCCGGAGAGGAGCATCCCGTTCCCACACACATACTATGCTTTCACACTCTCTTTGCAGAAGGAACTTTTACTCATAACTCACTTCCCCCCCACATTAGTGGAGAGAGGCAGTTGGGTTAGTCTCACAATAAAAAACTGGCATCTGTACAGGTTTAGAAACCCATCTGGTTCTTCATTTCTCTTCTGTTAAGTGGGGGGGTAACACTGAGCCCGCTGAGATAGTGAGTTAACGTGTGTTGTTCCTTTCCCATGGCCACCATTGTGTTTTGTGTGCACTAGGTATTTTGTATTGACGCTGATCTAACCCAGATCCTAAAGTACCTGCTAGTAAAGCCTTCACGGGATTCATCGTTGGAGCCGACACCGAATACACATCGGAAAAAGGTAAACACTGTGCTTCTTTTTTTTTTTTTTTTTTTTTTTTCTTTTTTTTTTGAGCTGGGGACTGATCCCCAGACTTCCCCTTACTAGCAGCTCTACCCTGAGCTAAATCCCCAACCCCCAAACACTGTGCTTTAACAACAGTTCCTCCACGTGGGATTTCAACGGTAAATGTCAAGGTTCTTGTTTGTTTCCTTTAATGAAAAATACTTTTTAAGTTGGAACAAAAATCTAGTTGTGTCTTGATGATATTGGGGACGTAGTTTGCATGTCGGTTGAAAAATCTTTCAAAATGATTTTGTGCAGAACACCTTCATGACAGCTGTAGATGTGGGCATAATGGGGCACGCCATGGCTGCTGCCCCAGGGAGAGAGTGTAGGACTCTGAGGATCCTCCTCCTCCCTAGAGGATCTGCACAAGCTTAAACTAGAACAGGTGAAGCCATATATGTGGGTGGATTACTCACAATCCCACAGCAACAGCGGAAACATCTATACCTTGGAATCATGTGAGGATGTCAATCAGTGTCAGCTGGGGGTGGGGCTGGGAGAGTGTGTCAAATAAGGCGATGGCATATTGGAACACGCAATTTCAAAGCGTGCAGGAGGTTTCAAAGGTGACATGATGAAGGTAGTCCTGGCGAGAGCTTACAAGCACAGCTTGGGATTATAACGCAACTGAAGTGCTTTTGCAAGGGAGTTCTCAAAGAGAACTCTGAGTAATGAGGATGTCTCCATCTAAGGCATAAGGAGGGTTGTGGGAACCAAACCAGATCTGAAGAGATTACTTGAACCGTTGTCTTCCTCCCCATTTGGGAAGGTTTGAATCAGCTGGTCAGATGTTGGAGTTGGTCTCCTGAGGCTGAACTGGAAAAAACAAATCTTAATTGATACATAAGATTTCAAGGCAACCTTCAGTGTAGGATGTCTGTTGAGTCCACATCTCTTTAGAAATGTGTTGCTTGACCATGTAAAATGTATGTAACTTCTGCCAGGCGTGGAACTGCATCCTTCAACCCCAGTACTGCAGAGGCTGAGGCAGGAGGATCACAAATTCAGGCCAGCATGGATGGTGTACTGAGGCTTTGTCTCAAAAAGGGGACAAGGACAGGACTTCCTTTTAGGTCGTGGAAGGGCTGGACTCTACGCGTGCTGTTTACTCCCAGCCTTGTTCCAACTACAGAAACCAAGGCCCAAATACTGATTCATTGACAGCCCACAAAGCCAGAGGCCAACCTGAGATCAGTGATCTTGTGTCCTTTACTAATAGGCTTGTAGGGCTTTGGCCTGAGACATTTCTGATGCCGTATTACGCTATATTTTAAAGAGAAGATATTGAAGGCTGACTGCGCTTTATAAAGAGACTACTAGCCCATGCATATACAGAATATGAGTACTGTGGATGGTCACGCTTCTCCCTTTGCGTGTGTATGTGGCGGATCATGCTCTCCCCCACTCTCCCCCATAGAGATGGTTTCTGGCAAACTCAGGCCAAGCCTGACTGTCTCTGCTAACAAGAAGGAAGCTCAGGGCAGTAGCAAACTGGTGTGCTAACTGATGTTGTCTCCATGTTTCAGTATCGTTCTCACTTTGAAAACTGTAACTGAATCAGTGTTCATTACTGAATGCACACGGTACACTAGGTACTGATAAAAAAACCTGCCCGAGACTTATTTCTGGCAAGTGCACGAAGATACTTTGATTGTTAGCTACTAGCCTCCTAAAAAATATTCTTTTAAACAAGTGGCCGTTGCAAATCTGTGAGGTTCATGTTATCAAAATGTTTTTGCATCCTAGAAATTGTGTGCTTTGAGATGGGTCTAAACTTTTCGGGTTTTGTGTTTTTAGTTGATTTGAGACAGGGTCTCCTTTCGTAGACTGGCTGTCCCGGACTCACTGTTAGACCAGGCTGAACTTGAACTCACAAAGGTCCTCGCCTGTACCGCCTGTGCCTCCTGAGTGCAGGCGTGTGCCACCACACCTGACCTCATTCTGTCTCTGACCCGTTACTGTTGCTAATCTATGAGCCAGGTTTGTTATTATAATTATATATTTAAAAAGGCATTGCATGTAGAAGACCAGTATTATCCACAGTTTCCACTGAACATCTTAGAACATACTTTTCATAGGGCAATTACGTAGAGTCTGAGTTGGGGGAGGACCAAGATAGCTTAGTGAGTAAAGGCTCTTCCTGTCAGTCCTGATGACCTGAGTTTCTCCAGATCCCACGTGGTGGGAGGCAGAAGCAACTCCCACAAGATATCCCTTGATGTCCACACTTGTTCCGTGCCAGGCTCCTGCTCCCTACAGCATAAAAAAGTAACAATGTCCCCACAAATGTGGGAGAGCTCAGTAGATTGTTTTGCTTGCAAAATGATTTAACAGATGGACAGACAGAGAGAAAGTAGCTTACAGACAGAGAGACACCAATGAAGTTTAAGTTAGTGCTGTTTTCAGTTTGTATAGGCTTCATTCTAGGGATGCAGGGATGGTTTAATATACGGAAAACCGTCAACAATCCACTATATAAACAAACTGAAAGATAAAAACCACATGATCATTTCATTAGATCCTGAGAAAGCATTTGACAAAATTCAACACTCCTTCATGATTAAAGTCCTGAAAAGAACAGGAATTCAAGGCCCACACCTAAACATAGTAAAAGCCATATACAGCAAACCAGTAGCTAACATTAAACTAAATGGAGAGAAACTTGAAGCAATCCCAGTAAAATCAGGGACTAGACAAGGCTGCCCACTCTCTCCCTACTTATTCAATATAGTTCTTGAAGTCCTAGCCAGAGCAATCAGACAAACAAAAGGAGATCAGAGATACAGATTGGAAAGTGAAAAGACCCCTTATGGGGAGACCCTCATTCAAGTCTAAAGGGATGATGCAACCCCCAAGAACTCACAAGACCGTCCTTGTTGTAATCCACATGAGGTTTATCGATAGCAACAGTGCACTGGGTCGAGACTCTTATCCCACGCAGGGGCAGTGGATTCATTGAGGAGGCTGGGAGAAGAAGAGAGGTGACCTTTAAAGGGAAAACCACAACTCGAGGCAGGGATGGCGTCATTGGAAGGTGTAGAATAATAGAAAAATTGGGAAGAACTCTCTGTCCCCAGATTGTTTCTAGGAGAAGCTGTCTCCTTCTCAGATTATTTAACTTCATGGTCCTGCTAGTCCCTAGGAGAAGTTGTTTCCTGCTTCTCTAAGTTATTCTCTAAGATTTATGGTCAGCTAGTTTCTGGGGCTGTTAGAGCTTTGGCCAGTGTAATTATCCATTCTATAGCCCTAGGCTTCTTGGAACATCAATTCTGGGCCTAACCTGTTTTGTTTTTGTTTTTGTTTTTTCTGCTCTAAACTTTGTGTCTAGAGGCAACAAAAAACTTTTATCTTTCAAAAGGAAGAAGTCAAAATATCTCTATTGCAGATGATATGATAGTATATTTAAGTGATCCCAAAGTTCCCGCAGAGAACTACTAAAACCTAATCTTACACGTCATCCAAGTGGCTGGGTATAAATTAACTCAAAATAAATCCAGTAGCCTTCCTCTACAAAAAGATAAACAAGCCGAGAAATTGGAGAGCGGCACCTTCATAATAGTCCCCAAATAATATAAAGTACCTCAATGTGACTTTTAACCAAGCAAGTGAAAGATCTGTGTAGCCAAGAACTTCAAGCCTCTGAAGAAAAAATTGAAGATCTCCAGAAGATGGAAAAGATCTCCCCATGCTCATGGATTGGCAGGATTAATATAAGTAAAAATAAGCCATTTTGTAGCGATCTACAGATTCAGTGCAATCCCCTTCAAATTTCAATCCAATTCTTCAGAGTTAGACAGAACAATTTACCGTTCATCTGGAATAACAAAAAAACCCGATAGTGAAACACTATTTTGACCCAGGCAGCACTTATTTCTAGAAAGATCCCAAGCGGGCCTTGCAGCCATGGTTGTCCCAGGGGAAGCTATGGAAGATGAGGCAGAGACAGGAGGGTTTAGGATTCTCACGAGCTCAGCTCTGGCCAGGTGCTACCAGGCCCTGCTTTAGGAATGATTGACACTAAACCGTGCTGTGACCCCTCTTCGGCGTCTCTTCTGCGATCTTCTCCCAAAAGGAACTAAACATGGGTCAGCGATTTACTCTGACACCAGAGGAATCACCTTGAAGATGTCAGGTGCCTAAGAAAATGTGTTAATTGGTGAAGAGCAGGTTTCAAAAGATTGCGATGGGGCTTTTGATAAAGACAGGCGGGCCAATCGTATATGTGGGGCCTTTTGTTTATAGTTTTCAATGATTAAGATTATTTTAGTGTTATGCGTATGATGTCTTCTTTATTTTTGGTGTCTGCTTTTTTTTTTTTTAATGATGGTGGAGAGAGATTGGTGCTTGTCCTGTGTGTTCACCTTCTTTCACTGCTCAGTATAGAAACCCAATTTGTAGAAACTAGGTATTCCCTACTAACAGATTTCCAAGCGTCCACCCCTAAGTTGATCATTCCTGTTGATCTTGGATGGCTGTGTATTCTACTGCTCACTTAGCATGGGTCCATGGAAGGCTCCCGGTTAAACAGCAATGACTTAGCTAGTCAGTTGGCTGATTGATTGATTGATTGAATAGCAATGGGGATAAACTCAGGCTCTACTGAAATAGCCCTTATACCCACCACTGAGCTGCATTCCAGCCCTGCTATTACCTGTAATTTGAAAATAAACCCAAGTACTCTCCTCCCCCCCTGTGACACCACTTCTTGTCTATGTAGTCCTTCGCTGAGAACCAAGCCATAAGCCGTGTGGCTTGATGACAATGTGAGTTTTTGCTTCATTTAATGCTGATGTTCTAGGTCGCAGCTGGTGCTGTCGGCTAGCCCAGAAAGCCCTGGATGAAGCTACCAAAGTATGCCCTGGACAGGAAAACATTTGGAAAGCTGCTAGTGGGTAATCTCTCTCTCTCTCCTCTCCTTTCCCTCTCCCTCCCCTCTCCCTCTCCTCTCCCTCTCCCTCTCCCTCCCTCTCCCTCTCCTTCTCTCCCTCTCTCTCTCTCTGTATGTGTGCGCACACGAGCGTGCCCTGAGTAATGGGCAGTGCACATATCCACAGCTGTATAAAGACCAGAGGACCACCTCGGTGTCCTGCTTCTCTTAGCTTGTTTTTGTTTTGTGATACAACCTCTCCACTGGCCTGGGCTCCACAGTTAGGGTGAGCTCAAAAGGCTGTCTCCTGCCTCTCTGCTGCTGGGATTCCCTGGCACAAGCCTCTGCACCCAAAGCGTTTTCACATGGGTTCGGGGATCTGAAATTTCGGCTCCTCACGCTGGGTGGGCAAGCATTTTCCTGACAGCCACCGACCCTGCTCTTGAGGTGATCTTAGCACTGTGCTTGTTTTGTTGACATCCAAGACACTCATTGCATCTAAATATTTAGAAATTACCTCTAAAGAGCAAAAAATAGTGTTCTCTATTTTTGTTGGGAAAGAAGATTCTAAGGTTCCTCACTAATCCCTGAGCAGATTTTCTTTTGGCTATATCACTCACAGTTAGTCCTCTAAATGTTAAGAAAAAGAATGTATTTATTATTACATGCCTTCTGTATAACTGATACCCTGCTATCAATGTTAATATGTGCGTCCAGTAAAAGCGTGTTTTGGTAGGCCAGGCTGGCCTGACGCTCCTGAGATCCATCCATCCCGCGTCCTGGATGTTGGGATGGTGTGCATGCCATCGTGAGAGATCAGGCACCTTCAAGCCTGGCTTCATGGTTATCTCTGTTGGTCGTTGAGACTTCTCCTCCACTTCTTTCTGCCTCAGTTCCCTTCAGTAAAGCAGGGTGGTGGAAGATGACTCCATGTCTGCCTACATCTGATGTTTAGCTCTAAGCTTTCTGAGTGTTTTCTCTCTAGCCTGGACTTCTGCACGGAGCTCCATGCCTATACAGTGGTCTCTGTCACTGTCTCCCCTGTCAACTCGCCCTGGCTTTATTCTTTCCCCAAAAGGCGCTTTCACTTCTTTCAAACTCCACTACCTTCCTCGTTGATGTCAACAGAGCATCTCCCTCTGTCCATTCTACGCGTGACACCTCAGCACACACTTATTCCCAGCGCCACCTGCTGCGCAGTGTGTCGTCGGCAGCCCCTTACTCTCACCAGAAGCTGTGCCATGTGAGACAGAGTTGACAGTCGCTATTCAAGAGATCCTGTCCTTATACCCTCGGGCTTTACTTTAGAGATAAGTTAGTCATCACGGACAAACACAAAGAACGCAGAGCAACACAGATTAAGTCCCCAAAGCGAAACCTATGAGGTGGAGACATCAAAACCAAAGGGACAGAGACAATGTTACAGAGAGTAACAACGAATCCCATTCAGCAATCAGTGACAGCCCCTACCTTGGACCCATTAAAAAGCTATCCCTGGGCTGGAAAAAACGGTTCCAGTGGTTAAGAGCATGGGCTGCTTCTCTAGGGACCAGGGTTCAGTTCCTTCCCGAACCCACATGGCAACTCACAACCGTCTGTAACTCCAGTTCCAGGGGACCATGGCACCAGGCATGCATGAGGTGCATGTATCTGTGCAGGCAGGCAGAGTACACATACACATCTTTCTTTTTTTAAAAGATAGCTCTAAGCTACGGTCTGTGTCACACTTAGCCTTCATTTCAGCATCGTGCAGAAATAACCAAAATATTGATGACCCATAGAGGAGAGATGGAGTCTGAACAGCTCAAAAACTAAGAAAAGTCTTTATGTCCTGAGACAGCTGTGTACAATTAATGACAAAAAAAGAATGAAAACCATCAGCCCTGGTAGGCCAGCATGTGTGTAAAAACAAGGGAGACATTTGCATTCCAGTGTGTAAACTGCCTCTGGAAAGTTAAAAACACACATACTGATACCATTGTTTACCCCCTGGGAGGGGGCTGGAGTGGGTGACTGTAAACAGGTGGCTGTAGGCAGGTGGCTATAGGCAGGTGGCTTGTAGGCAGGTGGCTGTAGGCAGGTGGCTGTAGGCCCAGGCAGGTGGCTTGTAGGGCAGGTGGCTGTAGGCAGGTGGCTTGTGGGCAGGTGGCTGTACACAGGTGGCAGGTGGCTTATAGGCAGGTGGCTGTAGCCAGGTGGCTGGGTATAGGCAGGGGGCTGTAGGCAGGTGGGGGGCTATAGGCAGGTGGCTTGTAGGCAGGTGGCTTGTAGGCAGGTGGCTGTAGGCAGGTGGCTTGTAGGCAGGTGGCTGTACACAGGTGGCAGGTGGCTATAGGCAGGTGGCTGTAGGGCAGGTGGCTGAAGGCAGGGATGACTGAATGAGGAGGGGAAATGTTTACTGAATATCCCTTTTACTTTTTGGAACATTTGATTGGGGGATACCTGTCTATTCAAAAGTTAAACTCAAGCCAAATATAGTGGCCCATGCCTTTAATCCCAGCACTCAGGAAGCCAAGGCAGGTGAGCCTAGGCTGAGGCCAGCCTGGTCTACAGAGCGAGTTCCAGGACAACCAGGGCTATATAAAGAGACCTTGTATGGAAAAAATAATTGAGCTAGATAGGTGATTCCATGGTTATATATGAGATGCTCTCACAACCGTCTGGAACTTCAGTTCCAGAGGCGCTGATGCCCTCTCTGGTCTCTGAGGGCATTGCATGCACGTGCAGTATACTTGAATACATAGAATAATGACATAAAATAAATTAATCCCAACTCTGAAGTCACAGCACTCAGCAGGCTGGGACAGGAAGAGTTTAGGCAGTTTGGGCTATATGACAAAATCATTTAAAAAAAAAACAACAACAACAAAAATAAACAATAAGCAGTATATAGTGACACATTTATAATACCAGCATTCAAGAGGCTGGAAGGGAGGATTGCTCTGACTTCAAGGCCTGGGGTATTTAGCACAACCTTGCTCCAAGCAAGGTCCTTGAAAGAATTCTTGGCTTAGAGGGATGGGCACAGTTAAGATAGATAGAAGCAGGGAGGGGGCAGGGTCTGGGAGATCACCGCTCAGGAATTAGAGTGCTTGTTGCTCTTAAAGAGGAGGATCACAGCTCTGGTCCCAGCAGCCACAGCAACTGCCTCACAGTGGTCAGTCTGTAAATCAAGTTCAGGAGCCTGCACGATGCATGGACCGTACACGCCATTGCACACGCGGCACAAACAAATTAAACATGGAGAAACAGGGTGTCACCCACGGGAGTTAATCCTCCGCACAACCTGGTCACCTGCCCTACCTCAAGCAACTTCTCCCCCATTATGGCGTGAAACCTGCTGGACATGTGAATCCAGCGGCTGGGCGTCTGGTTCCTTGACCTGAGCTTGGTCCGCGTCAGTCTCTATTCTACTGCAGAATTTATGCTTCTTATAACCTCTAAAACTTCAGATACCATTTTCTTGTTATTCACTGCACCAGAACAGTTTCCAGTGATCTTAATGTTCCACACCTACTAGACTCTTTTTTGATTTGTTATTTTAAGGCACATGTCCCATTTTATAGTAAAATGTCTTTTTATAGTGATACCAAGCAAAATACTAAAACAGCCATAATTCTATCACTCAGAATTATAGCAAATACTTTATTACTTCCCTGACCATGTTTCCCTAGAGTGATCATCATACTGTTTGAAAACTTCATGTAACAGTGCACGGTAAATGTAACAGTGCACGGTAAATGTCACGTAGCAATGTGTGGTAAACGTTTTTCTACCCTGCGATGCATGTTGATGGTATTGGGCATGATACAGCTCTGCCCATCTCTTACAGCATGTGTTGGCTTTCATCTCCCGTCTGATATGACGAGGACAGGAAGCATCATGTCTTCTCTGACATGTTTCTTATGCTAGTTTCCTATGTAGGTAATGCCTTTGGTTAAAGGCCCAGTATGGCAGAGCTCTATAGTGTATCCTGAAAGTCCCAGGTACTCTGGAGGCTGAGGATCACAAGTGTGATGCCTGCCTGGGCCAGCACAGTAGGATCAACCGGGGATGTTCCCTAGAGTCAGTCATCCATCCGTCTGTCCACCCACTCCCTGTCCCTAAATCATTGCAGACACTAAAAGGACAAGAACACTGCTAGGTTTTCGTGTATCTGTACCCAGAACCTCAGTCTAATAATGAGAAATATCAGATAGACCAAACTCAGGAGCAGCCTTCAAAAAAATCTTCAAAAGGACAAAGTCAGAAGCTAAGACAGGGATTACAGAGTCTGGAGGTTCTCTGAAGTAAAGCGGGGTGGGCCTGGAGTTCACGATCTCTTTGGCTACAGAGCAAGGCCATGTCTTAAACATAGAAAAGAGACCTGATGGCAGTGGTGCACGCCTTTAATCCCAGCACTCAGGAGGCAGGAGTAGGCAGAGCTCTGAGTTCAAGGCCAGCCTGGTTTACAGAATGAGTTCCAGGACAGCCAAAGCTACACACAGAAACAACAACAACAGAAATAAATATATTGCAGGTCTCTTTGGCACATGTGCCTTTAATCCCAGTACTTGGGCAGAGGCCAACCAAATCTCTTGAGTTTGAGGCCAGCTTGGTCTACAGAGTGATTCCACAACAGCCAAGGCTACACAGAAAGGCCTGACCAAAACTCCAAAGGAAAAACATAGTTTGAATCAACTAGTGGTACTGGAAACAGACAACAGGATAGTTGGTGGGGAACCCCCCCTGGCTGGAGTCTGTGTAGAGACCTGGTATGGAGTCTGCACATCCATAAATTGATTGCCCTCATCTTACCAAGGGGGAAGCTTGCTGTAACTTTTCTGCAAGCCCACAGTGAGGCTAAAAATAAAAATAAAAGAGTTTTAAGGAAAAAATTTTTGAGATGCCCTTTAACCATTTCTCCTTAATTCTAGCACCAAGGAGTTTCATTTGCTACTTGAAAATGGCGGCGAAAGCTGAACTGGCCAGACTCAGGTTAGCCAGCAGCCTGGGAGGTTGACTCGGCCGCTGAACACGATTTGCCTCTATTCACGAAGGCCTTTGCTGGAGATATTGCCAACCAGCTCACATCCGATGCTGTGCAGAGATTTTTTGGAGGCTATGGATTCAACACTGAGTACCCAGTAGAAAAAGCTGATGCGGGACGCCAAGATCTATCAGGTGAGCTCTAGCATTTGTGTCTGAGGGTACAGGATGTTCACAAATGACAACAGTGGGTGTCAAACAACTGGTGGTGACATTTGGACCGCAATTAAGTGTAGCTGCTAAAAGGGAAAGGCTGAACCAGCAAACAGCACAGGCACGTATCACCTGTCTAACGCCACCTTAGACTCTTTCAATTCTTTTTAACCAATTACAAGCTACATTTTTTGCCTCTGAAGATTATATGTTTGTCTTGTGTTGGATGTTGGGTGACATCTTTCTCTTTTTTTAAAAAGGTGTATTTATTTTATATCTATGGTACTGTATCTGCACGCACCTGCATGCCAGAGAGGATTGATCCCATTACCACAGATGATTTGTGGAGCCACCGTGTAGTTGCTGGGAATTGAACTCAGGACCCTCTGGAAAGAGCAGTCAAGTTTTAACCACTGAGCCATCTCTCCAGCCCGGCTTCTCTTAATTAGTTGAAACTGTATTTACAGTGAAAAGCCATGTGTCCTTGAGGAACTGATACTTGACTCTGAAATTAAGTTGGCAATTAGAAAAAGGGTAACTTCATAAACTAAAGATAGAAATAATGGCGATATTCTCCGCTTGTGAAGTTAGTTATAGTGTATACTTACTCATACCCCATGTTCTGGCACACTAGCCCAATTTTCATATAACAGGAAGCCTTGCAGTCATTGAATGCCTACAGAAGAAAAGCTCAGTAACTGTACCATTATCAACACTAAAGATCATGGGGCTGGAGACAGTTTGGCAGCTAAGAGCACTGACTGCTCTTACAGGACCCTGATTTGATTTTCAGCACCACATGGGGGCTCATGTGTAACAACAGTTCCAGGGTATCCGAGGCCCACAGGCACCAGACACACATGTGGTGCACATCCATACATGCAGGGCAAAACATTCACATACACAAAACAAAAGTAAGCCATTCAAATTTTGTCTCCTGATTCTCTGCCCCTGCAAATCCAAGCACAGGAAAACTGCGCACTGCAGTTTGCATCCCTAACTAAGTTACCAGTCTTCTAGAGGCTATTTTGCCTCTCCTAAAGCCTGCAACTGTTTCCTGTCCAACCACTTGACACCCCCACCATAACAGTGAATGAATGTGGCCCGAGGTTAGAAGCTGGGAGTGGGAAAGAAGGTGGATTACTAAGTTAAAGCCCAAAGCCTTTAATGTGTGTTTAGTAGTAAGAACAGAGAGTGACTGGGACACAGCTGCCAAGAACTTAGCTAGAGAGGGCGTGAATGTCTGTCTCAGTAGTACTGAACCTTACACTTCCCAAACACTTTGAAATACAAATATTATTTTCTTTGATGTTATAAAGCTACCTTCTAATTTTTGTAAAATAATTTTGATTATTTAAATATTCCCTAATAAAATAACATTCAGCTGATTGGTGATGGCACTCACCTTTAATCCCAGCATTCAGGAGGCTGAGGCAGGGGATCTCTGTGAGTTTGAGGCCACAGCCTGCTCAGCCAAGTTCCAAGACAGCCAGAACTTCACAAAGAAAACCTGTCTCGAAGAAACAAACAAACAAACAACATACATGTATATATTTATATTTTTTATATTTTATATATAATATATATACTAAATAATTAAATCCCGTTAAATCATATATTTATATTTTATATTTAATATGTAACCTATAATGTATATTATTATATGTGTATATTAAAATAATATCTAGTGTGTTATTACATTGTTATAATTTACATAATATATGATATATGGCTTACAATATAGCATATGTACAACATATATATAATATGTTAATGTTTTATATATACAGTATATAGATGTATTGTGTTATGTATTAATGTTATATATTATATTAATATACTATATAGTACTATATTTAAATTTTTATTTATTGATATTATTAATTATAAATTATATATGTAGTATTAATAGTATGACATATAATATTTAATTATACATCTCATATATATATACATATATGATATATAATAACATTTCAGTTTGGTGCTGCAGTAGAGCTGAGACATCAAATGAATCGAGATGTTTCAACAACTTTGTGTTTTTCTTTCAGATTTGAAGGTACTGCACAAATTCAGAGGCTGATCATCTAGTGAGCATTGAAAAGTATAAAAAATTAACAGAAATTACTATGGAACGATGATGCCCTCATGTAACTCACTCAAGAGCACATTGCTGCTTCAGGGGAAAGGGCTTTACTGTCTTCCCAAAATGAGATAAAAAGCGGCGTCGCAATCTGTGCAATGGGGTCCCCATGGCGGGAGGTTGCCTCTGTTGAGCTCCACGGTGACCCTTTCTAGATAGGTTTGGTTTGGACGGTGAGTGGTCAGTCCTTGGCCCCGAATTGTGTTAATTTGCTCCTTGATCACTTGAGATGGAGAAATACCCTGGAGTTCTAACGTCATTCAAGTGACAAAAAGGATGTCCTGTCCGCGAAAGAACTCTGGATTCTACACAGACACTGAGGAATGCGGTGGATCGGGACCCATCACACTGTGAAGAGAGAGCATTTCTGTGCTGAGCTGTTTCATAATTTTGATTATATTTCCTTGTATTGCAGGAGTAAAAAAGTTTATATGCATTTTTCCATTATAAAACTAAAACTTTCTGGAAAATCTTAATTCTGAACTGGCATTTTATTTGTCTTGATTACAATAATTCAATAAAGCTAGCCTTAACTTATTCTTCTGTGACTTCTTTGGTTTGTACAAACCCCTGTGCTGTGTACACAGTTGTGTTTCACACATAGAACTTTAAAAGGGATTTAAAATAAAACAAATGTGTGCGGTGTGTGTGCTGTCCTGTGTTGTGTTGTGTGCAGTGTGTGTGTGCTGTCCTGTGTTGTGCTGTGTGCAGTGTGTGTGGTCCTAGGCTGTGTCTGTGTGCAGTTTGACCAGTTCTTACCACTAATTCCACAGAAGATATGAGCATAAAATAACAGCCACAGTTGTGACACTGGTATAAAGTATTACAGAGGTAAATTAAGCTAAGAAGGATGTTTTCTGATTCTCTGAACTTTTGATGTCACCCTGTGTTCTGACAGATATGACCCTGAACCACACGCCAAAATAAACATTTCCTATGTTGCTTTTTTGTCAAAGATTTCTTATCACAGCAACAGAGAAACAACCAGCCTACTGCCATAGTCTGGTTCCTCATACTACCCACACCGTGTCCAACAAACTACAAATCCAGATGGTGCCATGTCCCTTCCCTCCTTTAACACATGAACAGGAAGAGCCTGAGTCCGAAAACCTTTTATGTCCAATACCATCACCATACAGGATACACCTCAGGGAACACACCCTTTTTTTTTTATTAATCATTCCATTCTTGACATCTCAAATGGTATCCCACTTCCTGGTTACCATCTACCAACCCCCATCCTACATCTGCCTCCCTGCTACCCTTAGCCTGTATGAGGTGCTCCCCCACCACCCACATTCTCCCCATTGCTCCAGCATCCCCCACGCTGGGTATCAAGCCACCAAGGGCCTCCTTCCCATTGCTGTCAGGCAAGGCCATCCTCTGCTACACATGTATTTGGAGCCATGGGTCCCTCAGGTATACTCTGGTTGGTGGTCTAGACTCTGGGAGAACTGGGTGGTCAGGCCAGCCTATGTGGAACACACCTTTATTAAAGAAATAAAGAGAAAAGAGATGTCCGCCATGGCACATACCTAGAATACCAACACTGCTGAAGCAGAAGGATTAGGAATCTGAGGTAAACCTGTGTGACGCAGCAAGACCTCTGGAGAAAAAACCAGGCTGCATAGATAACACATGCAAGGCAAAACATTCATGCACATAAAGTATAAATAAATCTTAAGTAAAATGTTTTAAAATTTACTGTAGGGCAAGGTATAACAGTGGTGAGTGTCTGTGCTCTGCATGTTTAAAGCCTTAGCTTTGATACCTAGAACACTTGACCTGACCAAGGTTCTAATCTTAGCTTGAGCTGTCACATTAAAACACCTTTGGGATGCATGTGCATCAAAAATGAACTGTGCTTTCCCTTGGTGCTGAGAGCTGTAATTCCGAGGTCAGGCTTTGGGCTGCTGTCTCCCCTAGTGCCCTTCCCGGACAGAAAAGACCAGGCAGGTGTGGCCTCTTCATTTGAGGGCACTCACCCACACTCATCCCAGGGTCTCACCCCTCTGGACAATCAGAGTAGGGACATCCTGGGTTCCAATAAGCACGAAGGGATTGACAAACGCCTGAGTTAAGGACAAACTCAAGCACTCGGTTTATAAAGTGGTCTGTGTGAAGCAGCACTAGAAAGCTGTTAGAAGGGTTACCAAATTGTTTTTGGTTTGTTGTTGTTCCTTTTACTTTCTGAGACAAAGGCCTCACTATGTGACCCCTCGGCAGGCACCCGGCAATCACTAAATAGACCTGATTTTCCTCTAACTCAGAGACATCCACCAGCCTCTGACCCCTGGCGTTAAGAAAGTTAAAGGTGTGTATACCACAGCAGTTGGACTGACTTTTGAATATTTAAAGATCTGAGCTAGCAACTTAGAATACATTCCCCCCCTTTGAATTGTAGCTTCTTCAGAGAAGTAGTTTTCTAGTTGCCAGCAACCCTCAAATTTTGTGCCCCTCTTGTGAGCTAGGGATAATTTCGCATCAGAACACTTGGCTTAGAAGTTAACATTGGGGGCTGGGATTGGCTGCGGTAGCTGCCACCTAGGAAGCGCAAGGCCCTGGGTTTGGTCCCCAGCTCCGAAAAAAAAAAAAAAGAAACAAAAAAAAAAAAAAAAAAAAAAAAAGAAGTTAACATTGGCAGCTCTTAAATTTGGGGACTTTCTTTAATAGATGTAATTTATTCTCCTCTACAAATTAATAAAGTCTATTAATCTGTTTCTAAAGTGGGGGAACCACTTCATCAGTGTGCAATGAGAGCGTGTCTTAAATAGAGTTTCCACTGCTGTGAAGAGACATCATGACCAAGGGAACTGTTATAAAAGAAAACATTTAATTGGGGGCTGGCTTAGAGTTTCAGGGTTCAGCCCATATCATCATGGCAGAAAGTATGACATCCTGCTGTATACATGGTGCTGGAGAAAGAGCCAAAGAGTTCTTCTGTCTGGATCTGAGCAACCAGGAGCAGACTGGCTTTTGCAGGCAGCCAAGTGGGCTCTCTCTCTTCTGCACTGGGCAAAACTTGACATAGGACCTCAAAGCCCACCCCCACAGTGACACATCTCCCAAATCCACATCTTACACCTAAGAGAGAATGGCAGTCAATCATCCAATGGACCATAAACACAGTCCCTAATCACTGCTGCTCCAGATGAGAGGGCTAAAGTATGGGTCATCTGAGCCTGAACAGTGGTGAGGGAAGGGTCCTTGCCATCTGAAGCAATTGGGAGAGCCAAGGAAAAAGACATTTCAGTCAAGTCGCACTCCAGGTACTGATCTTCTGCAATCCCTTGACAGCCCGTCCATCAGGGTAGCTAAACACATGCTCCTAGATTGATGAGCCCAGCCTGTTCAAAAACATAGACACAGAGAACAAACACATCAAGTATCCTGAAGAAGAGCTGAGTCAGAAGCAAGATCCCCTGGCTGCCCTTCCACAGGACCTGAGTTCAATTCCCAGCACCAACATAGTGGGCTCACAGCTTATGACTCCAGTCTCAGGGGGATCTGACACCCTCTTCCTGATCTCTGTGGGGCACTGTACACCTGGTGCATGAACGCATATACTGTCTTAGTTAGGGCTTTTATTAAGGTGAACAGACACCATGACCGATGCAAGTTTTATAAAGGATAACATTTAATTGGGGGCTGGCTTACAGGTTCAGAGGTTCAGTCTATTTATCATCAGGGCAGGAGCACAGCAGCATCCAGGCAGGCATGGTGCAGGAGTAGCTGAGTTCTACATCTTCACCCCGAAGGAAGCCAGGAACAGACTGACATCCTCAGGTAAAGCTAGAGGAGGGTCTCTAAGCCCCTCCAGAGTGACACAGATCTCCAACAAGGCCACACCTTCTAATGATCATACATGCAGGCAAACATTAACATGGCATAAAGAAAAAAAATAAGATTTAAAAATAAATTACTCAAAGTAAACCAGCTGACTTCCAAAGTTGTTTTTATTACTCATAAATAGCAGGCTTTTTATTCTGCCCGTTTCTTCTTTTTTTTTTTTTTTTTTTTTTGAGTAGCATCTGTTGCCAGCAGATTACCTCCAACTTGCTATATAGCCAGGATAACTTTAAACCCGATCTTTCATCTACACCTTCCAGGCACTGGAAACTGACTGTAAAATATCTTTCTATTCCTGTAGTGGTTTGAATGTGCTTGGCCCATGGGAAGTGCTACTATTAGAGATGTGGCCTTGTTGGAGAAGTGTCTTCACTGTGTTGCTGGGTTGGCTTTTGAGGCTCCTAGTTCCTATTTTGGAAGAATCAGTCTCTCCTGGCTGCAGTCAGATTAAGATGCAAAATTCTCTGCTTCTTCTGCAGCACCATATCTGCCTGGACACTGCCGTACTTCCTGCCATGATGATAATGACTGAACCTCTGAAACTGAAAGCCAGCCCCATTAAATGTTGTCCCTTATAAGAGTTGTCTTGGTCATGGTGTCTCTTCACAGCAATGGAAACCCTAACTAATACAGCTCCATCTTTCAAAATTAACAGAGTTAAATTCTACTTTTATAACTACATCTTACCTAGAGTGTTCTCTTCAGCACTGGTTATCCTGGAACCTGAAGTCCTACACTAGAATAAGATTTCACTCATGGTCTGGTGGATGATGGATCAATGGGTGACACTTATCACTGTGCCTGGCAACCCGAGTTTAATGCCGTCCCCATGTGGTGAATGAGAGAAGAGAGTCGTTCAAGATGTCCCTGACTTCCACCGTGCACTATGGCATGCATGTGCACATATATACCCACAGAATAAACAATGCTTAAGAGAAAGAATTACTGGTCTTGAGACAGCTCAGTTCATGAAGTACTTGCTGCATAGTCCTGAGGGCTTTTATCCTGGTCCTTGTGGACATCCATCTACTCAGCCATATCCACGCAGGTCTAGGTTTAGTGGAGAGACTCTGTCACAAAAAACTAAGGTGGGAGATTTCGAAGAAGACGCCCAACGTGGGATCCCTGACCTTCACACGTATATACATGCCTTGTGCACAGGCACATGCAACGTTGCTGCACATGTAAGATTTTTGAGTTAATCAGGGTTCACAAAGAGAGCTAAACAAATAGAAATGACACATAATAACAGGATTTGTTAGATTGACTTACATGATATAGCCTTTGAGTCCAATGGCATCTTCAGGATGAAGAAGTCAAGGACCCAGTAGCTATTTATTCTACAAGCTGGATCTCAAGAAGTTGCAATGGTGCTGGGTCCTTCAGGATTCCTGGAGAGAACCTTCAGTCTGTTAGAAGTCTGAAGACACTGGTTTCTGGTATCAGTGGTGGCTGCAGCATAAACTCAACAGCAAGATGAGACAGCGATGAGCCCGAAAGCCTGTGCCTTCTGCAGACCCCCTTTATCGGGATTAAGAAAACCCCCCAGGAGCGGCCAAGGCTTGTCTTCATTGGGCATCTGGTCCAGTTGAACTGGCAGACAAGATTAACCTTCACATTTCCCTGTAAAAAATGTATAAAAAAATAACAGGGTAGAGAACCAGAACTGTGAACAGTTTAGCCAGTGCTGGGAATGGACGCCCACACAGGCCAAGTAAATGAGCCATGCGTTCCCCGGCCCCTAACAGTAGAGTTGAGCTACTTCCAGACACCACTCCATACTTACTCTATTTCATTGACTCAGAAAACACATTTTATTATAGTAACATCCCAGAAGTCTGGATAATTAATAGACACTGGCTACTCTTTCCTCGATTCTCGTCTTTGCAATCAACCGTGTCCCTACAGTTGATGAAATCAGTGGCATCGTGGATGAAATGAGATACTTTTTCTCCACAGGAACACTGTTTAATGATAATCAACACGTTAAGGCCGGCTAGGCATTGCCTGCACATACTAAACGCTAGTGGGCCAGGTTTACAGTTCCAGCAGTTCGCAGCATGAACATGGATTAAAACTGTTATAACTAGGGGCTGAAGAGGTGGTTCAGTGCTAAGATCAGTTCTAGCATCCACAGGGCAACTCACAGCTGCATATAAACTACAGATCTGGGGGACTCTACATTCCCTCTCTTCAGGCAACACACACACACACACACACACACACACACACACACACACACACACAAACTGCCAATACTAAATAAGAATAAAGAGATCTTTTAAAATGTTAATAATAAATGTTTCCCTCTTTTATTTTGGGGGGCAGAGTCACTCTATGTAGCCCAAGCTGGCCTCAGACTTATCAGGCTGGCATAAAATTTGTGATCCTCCTGTCTCAGCCTTTCCAGGTGCTGGCATTATAGGCACCTCACAGCAATAAGCGCCTCTGGGCAGAAAGCCGACATGCATCAAACAGTAACAGTGTAATATTAGTGTGCCCCACAGATCATCTTTTTTTTGAATTTTCTAAGTCGGGGTTGGGGATTTAGTTTGGTAGAGCGCTGCCCAGCAAGTTTAAGGTCCTGGGTTCGGGCCCCCAGCCCCCAAAAAAAGAAAAGAAAAAAAAAAAGAATTTTCTAAGTCACATTTTAGAAAGTGAAAATAGATTACCTTAATTTTAAAACATATTTAGCCCAGTCTACCTAAAATGTCACTTCAGCCAACAGTGCTTCTCTTCGCTGTTCTTTGACCGTTGTAGGCAGGCGTATGATGCATTCTGATTATTCTGCTTCACGCTTTTATCTGCCTCCCACATACCCCTTCTTTTTCCCTCCCCCCACGCACCCCCTGTTCTCACATCCATGTCTTTTTATTTTTGTGACTCGCTGAGTTTAACTGGGGCTGCCTTGTGTGACCACATGGGGTTGGAGCAGTCCACGACGCCTGGTCAGCTTAACAGGCACACGTCTGAATAATGACTTCATTTCTTCAGTGTGTGTCTGCACCATTAGGTCAGCAGAGAGGGGTAGGCCCTTGAGTCCCTTTCCCCATCCATGACCGTCCGGCTTGGCTTGTGTGAAGTTTCAGTTAAACACAGTGGCTCTGAGTTCAAGGTTACAGTGGTTGTCATGCTCAGAAGATGGCTTTCTGGGCATTTTATTATCTACCCTTATATTCTTCTTTCGTTGCCCTCTTTATGAGAGTCACTAGGCTTTAGGAGGTCATCCCTCAACTAATGTATTCTCCAGATAACCTTGGGCAGTCGCGAATCTCTGTATTCACTGCCGTTCCCTGCATAGAAAGGCTTATCTGATTAGGGCTGAGAGTAGCGTTTTCTACGGTCATAAGCATAGATATTCAGAAGGCAGTCAACAAACAAACTTCAAAATGAGCAGCTTGGCACGCAATTTGTATTTTATGACTCACATTTTCAGTTTAGACTGGCGACATTCAAATCCCTCACGTACGGCTGTATCTGACATCTTTGGCTTTTGAGAGATAGAATTTATAGACCTGTTTTATTGCAGCAACAGTTTTGGGTCGGGGAGGCATATTTTATTCTTTTGAAGAGGCAAAGTGGGCTGGGGAGAGATAGTATGCCTAGCATTTTCAGTTGTGAGTTCAAGGCTTGGAGCTTTTAAAATAAATATTGAAAGTTAAGAGTTAAACCATAAAACTTACCAATACAGAGTGGAAAAACTAGCCTTATTCTAGCGGTTTCTGAATCAAACCCACCATCCATTTTCACATGGTATTTTTCCATAGTAATATATGTGGCAACATATTTTCCATTAGCTGGGTAACAGACACACCAAAATTGATCGATTTTATGGGGAGAGTAGGACCTCTAGCTCAGGATGGCTTCCCAAGTGCCTACATGGCTGATGATTTGGACCCACTGATCCTCCCAAGCCACCACTTTCCCACTGCTAGGATATAGGTCCGCACTACCTTCGGGTTTCCAGATACGCAAAGATCGGGAAATCAATCCCGCCTTTCAGTGCTAGGAAAGCCTTTTTACAAACTGAGCGACATGGGGTCCTTCAGGCAGACGCGTAGTCTGCCGCACCGTGACCGCGGAGTCCTTCAGGCAAGAGTGCGCCGGCTAACCGTGACTGCGGGGTCCTTCGCTGGCGAGCGCATGGCTAGGTAGGGCGGGCTGCCGGGCGGGCGCCTGAAAGTGCAGGCGCGCGGGCCCTGACTTTCCGTGCTCCGCGCTCTTCAGTCTTTCGGCGGTCGGACATGGTGAGAGCGCCATCGCTTTGGTGCGCGGAAGCTGGGGAGGCCTGGGCGGTGGGTCAGGCTGCGCGGCATCGTGGGCAGGCGCAGCACCGGGAGCGGGCGGGAATGCAAGGCTAGCATTCTTCTTGTGAGCTCTCAGCAGTGCCCCTGCCTCGGCCTTCTGAGGCCGGTCTTGGACGGCTCCTTGAGCAATGGCTCAGCGTTTTCTGCAGTTCTCGAGGCTTGTGATGTTATCCGCGGCCCGTAGGCGAGCCTCTCTGGATTGAGCCGCCTTTTTTTTTCCCGTTGCATCGGAGACTTGTGTGTGCCTGTTTTTTTCAGGGTTCAATGATCATTTACGAATATTGTTTCAAAGTTGAATATTCTAACTGGGATGGAAGAAATTCGGCCTTGGCCCACGCCTTTTAATCCTATCACTCCTGAAGCAGTGGCAGGCAGCCTGGTCTACACGGAGAGTTCCAGACCACAGGCTTCTGGCAGCTAGACCTGAACAAAAATAGAAAATAACTATTTGGCAGTCGATCTGCTTGGACCTACTTAATGGTGATGGCGAATCTTAGATCCGAAGGTGAAATTTGGAAGCTAATGGGCCTGATTGTTTAGTAAAGTGATAATATTTTGAGGACCGTTGAACAGTGTTTGAAGCTTCGCACCACCGACGAGAAGTGTATTAAATTTCTGGTCGGCAAAAGGTGAGCGGCAGACCGGTCATTTGATGAGTATGTATTCTGAATCTAAAGTTGATTAATAACCACTTAGCTCTAGAATTATTTGAGACCCGAAAAAAGTACCGTCATCTGGTCATACGAGTCTGGGCTGTCGAGTTTTCTTTTGGTGGATGTAAAAGGAAACAATGATCGGTCTCTTTTTCTTGAAGGCAATAAGGCAGAAGGATGTCACTATCAAGTCAGATGCTCCTGACACCTTTGCTGCTGGAGAAGCATGTTGGATTATATCGCCTCATACGGCCTGCAAAGAAAGATGATTATGTGCGTATGATTTTCTTGTTAGTTTAATACTAATGGACAGGCCTGTTTCTTAAAGCATTGTCTGTTGGCAGAGGCCTGACGAAAGTCCATTAGGTAGATGGGCTCTGTATATTAGGAGGTTGATATTGGATAGCATTAGCTATGCATACCAGTACGAAGGGCCAGGAGTACAGGGATGCAGGTAGAAGGGGTTTACCCTTTTTCTGTCTGGGGTATAACCTTGAAGGTCAATGATGTTGGCATGTATTATCTGAATTTGCTGATGTCCTAACACTTGAGCTTCTAGAATTACGCTGAGACCTTGAAAGTGGTTTTACCTAAAACAGTATAATAAGGAGGTTACTAACCCCAGTGATAATTCCAGCAAGGGGGTAGAGCACGAAAACCCTGGGTGGGGAGACCTCTCCAAAGAGGAATCACATGGGTAATCAGATCTTATTTTAGGGGGATCAGGGCCTAAAATGTATCCTTCTGTCAACTGTCCGCCTGGCCCTTTTTAGGGCGCCTATTTGGCAGCACACTAATGACACCTTCACCTGAATGAACGCTTAAACAGATGTGCTTGATTGGTTTCATCTCCAGCACCATTTATTCCATATTCATAGACCTTGTAAAATGCAGTAATTGGTGTTTGGTAGACTGAAGGAGTGAATGTTGCCCACTTTCGCTAAATTCAACTGAAGTTGGCATTGAAACCACAAAGTTTGCTTCCTCAATCTTCTTGCTGCAACCCTGTCATACCATACAGTTCTGTATACAAAGGGTGAGCCCAACCATAAGATAGTTTTTTGTTGCTGTTCAAGACTTAATTTTGCTGTTAAAGATTGTAATGTTGGACCCAAAGGGGTGAGAACTGATGCTCTTTTAAAGCCCTAAAGTTGTTCAGCATGACCCAGGTAAAGGGTTTTGGTAGTCAGAGGACAAATTTAAGACACCCCAGGAATACTGCGTCCAATACCCAGAATGAGTGGCCTACTGGGGCCTGACAGTGATGGACCTCATGGGCAGCTTCATCGGGATGAATAAAGAGGAGATACTGGTGTTTATCAAGTCGTGCCAGCATGAGTGTGGGGGGTCTAAAAGCATCGGCACGACCCCCATTTTCCTCTACACGCTCAGTGCCGCCCAGGTAAGCCCCCAGAAACATCGACCCCACGCGGATAACCCAGATGTTAACTGCCCACCTTTTAGAGTGAATTCTTCCTACAGGTCAGTGATGTCATGGCATGGCTTAGCTGAATGCCAACTTGATGCAAGTTACAAATGGCACTGAGACCTGGGAGGTAAATCCATCTGTGTTAGTCCAGGTCAGAGTTGGTTTAGTGGAGGAGCCAGAGGCGGTAGCCTACCTCTGTCAAGCATTATCAAATAAGAAATTGTAATGAAATGAGTAACAGCCAGTGTGTGTGAGACGTTTATAGTAATGGGGGAAGGGCATGGTGGTTGACCAGGAAAAATTCCTGCGATGCTTGTCTTTCAGATTCTCACTCTGTATGATAGCATCCATGTAATCAACGTAGACAAAGTGGTAGCCTATGTTCAGAGTCTACAGAAAGAAGATGGTTCCTTTGCTGGAGACATCTGGGGTAAGATCGGCTTTCACTTTTTTTAGTCAAGCTACTCCACTCGGAGCATCTTTTGTCTTGGTGTAGTAATCATAAGATTTCAAGTTGTTCATCTTTTCAGGTCCCACTAAGCAGTTGGTCTAACTGGAGTAAAATGGCCTGCTGGAAGTCCCAGCATGCCCCGTGCTGGCTTGTCAGCACGCCACACTAAAAGATAAGGTAGGTCCAAGTCTTACCCCCCAGTGTTTGGTAGTTTTGAAGGGCTAACCTCCCTGAAGGTAAAGACCTGAGGAGGTCTTTAAAATTAGACTGTCAAGGTAGTAAATACCTGAGTTGGGAGATGGAAAATTTTTCCTTCGATTAACTTAATCTGTTTTGGGGTGGAGCAAAATGCAGTCCTGAGACCAGCTGCTTTGTGGGATGTGAACCTTTTATAAAGTAGGGTATTAATGGTGTTACTAAATTACTAACATGAATTTCTCAGGGCATATAATCCTTCATTTTGTGGGTTATTTTTCTGGGTCTGTTGCAAGCTAATTCGGAAGGCTATTGCTTTCTGTTTGTCTAGCTGGGTTTCCTTAGCTTGGGGGACTGTCTCCTAGTGAACATGGTCTTGGCTTTGGGAACTTTAATGTGCTGTATAGGTTTTGTTCTTGGGTGACTTGGTAGCATTTACATGTCTGTCCTGCCTTGGTTCTCTTTGTCTTTAGGAGAAATCGATACAAGATTCTCGTTTTGTGCAGTGGCAACTTTGGCTCTCTTGGTAAGCTTTGAATGTTGGGTCAAAGGGCCGGATTAAGCACTGTGAGTGTCTAGGTAGTTGTAATAGGCTTCATTTCTTTTTATAGGGCAAACTTGATGCTATTAATGTGGAAAAGGCGATTGAATTTGTTTTGTCCTGTATGAACTTTGATGGTGGATTTGGGTGCAGACCAGGCTCTGAATCTCACGCAGGACAGGTAATTCTGCAGTTAAAATCTATAGGGGTTTTGTGTTGGGAGTTTTCTGTATATGCCATGCTGGTCTACACAATTTCGTCCTCCTAAGTAGACCTCACCAGTGTTCCTTATTGGCATTTGTCTGTTTATGTGGGGTCCACATTCTGTGCTGTTAACTGACTTGAGGTTTGCTATGTAGTCCAGGCTGTCCTCGTGTCACATGTTGGGAATGGAGGCACAAGCTTGACTTGATTCATTCAAATGAATTAACCCCAGTATGTCCATCTGAGCACGTTTCTGCTTGTGCCAGAGAACACTGTAGGTAAACACGCAAGTGTAGCATCTCATTGTGGTATCGAATCTAGTGGCACAGCCTGAGGTAGGAAGATGGAGCTTTAGTGATTTTGGTAGTGTCTGCCATTTACTATTAAACTATACCTGCGTACTTTATGTCTGTAATTTTAGATCTATTGTTGCACAGGATTCCTGGCCATAACTAGTCAGTTGCATCAAGTGAACTCCGACCTACTTGGTTGGTGGCTTTGTGAACGACAGTTGCCCTCAGGTGGACTCAATGGAAGACCCGAGAAGGTATTATTTGTAGTGGTTCTTCGTGCTGTGGGCTTAAAACTGCACTGTGTTTCTTGGGTGATTTTAAGATGATACCTTAAGGAGAGAACTTGGGATCTCACTGACCTGAATTCATTTCTGCCTTGGGACGTGGACAGGTGCTGTCTTTCTACCACAGCATGCTCAAAAGCGATGCTGGGGCTGGAGTGGCCCAGCTTGTAATTTAACCACATCACCTGGGAGGCACAGGCAAGAAGTCTTTTGAGTTTGAAGCTAGCCTACTCTATTTAGGGGGATCCAATCAATTAATAAATAAAAATGGGTGGTGAACACTTCAAGTGTTGCTAATCTGAGCTCCAGATCTATATAGTTTCCGTGTAGAGCTTGCTTTGTGAGAGGGTCAGAGAATGCTAATTTTCCTTGTGTGGGTACCCCCACAGATAGTATCTGAACAGGACTGGAGTCTTAAGCTAGTAACTGAACAGTTGGGCTAAAACCTAGAAACTTCATGTGCCTGCTAGTCATTCTCGAGGATCAGTAGGTTGTTCAGGCTGGTCTGTAGGAACTGAGGCCTCTGTGCCGTCTCAGCCAGCTGATGAGCGTCTACCTGGACAGTACTAGTTGGAAATGGCCCTGCCTAGGACTTAACCCCTGGGTTTCACCCGTAACCTCAGCTGTGCATGGAGTAAGATGTTCTTTACAAAGACAAGTGAATTGATTACCAGCCTACAGTCCTGGCGTGCGTTGAGAAACAGTGCATGGGAGCTGGTCTCAGTCCTTTCTGGGTTTTCAGTTACCATCCTATGCATGGCTGAAGCTGTTCTAAACTGTAGTGATTGTGCTGCCTCAGACTCTATTGTCCACTATACCCTGACCCTTGTTTGCCTTGTTTACTTCTCTGCGTTTGGAACATGGGATTAGACATTTTTTAAAAATCTATCAAATCTGAGAGTAGAGTGGTGAAGTAAGGCAGCTGTCTGACTGATTCCCCCTTCTAGTTACCAGATGTGTGCTATTCCTGGTGGGTGTTGGCCTCCTTAAAGATAATTGGGAGACTTCATTGGATTGACAGAGAAAAGCTTCGAAGCTTCATCTTGGCATGTCAAGATGAAGAGACAGGAGGGTTTGCAGACAGGCCAGGAGACATGGTAAGTATAATGCTACATTGCAGTTTTTCATGGTTACAGAACATTTTTTTTAAAGATTTATTCATTTATTATATATAAGTACACTGTAGCTGCCTTCAGACACACCAGAAGAGGGCATCGGATCTCTTTACAGATGGTTGTGAGCCACCATGTGGTTGCTGGGAATTGAACTCAGGACCTCTGGAAGAGTAGTCGGGTGCTCTTAACCGCTGAGCCATCTCTCCAGCCCTACAGAAGAACATGCGTAATTAGAAATAGTGTCTGTGTAAGAAATAGTCCAAGGTTTGCTTGATGTTTTTAAAATGCGCAACAGGGTAAAATTTCTTGTAGTGTTATTGTTTATGAGGTCTAGTATTAATCAGAAAACTTTTAAAGCTAAAGTGGTAATGGCATGAAAGCAGCAAATCCTCCTATGGACAGATGGTTGAGTATATTTACGTGTCTGTGGACTTCCTGCAGGATCCCTTTCACACCTTTGTTTGGCATTGCTGGATTGTCACTTCTGGGGAAGACAGATCAAGCCCGTCAGCCCTGTCTTTGCATGCCTGAAGAAGTGCTGCAGAGGGTGAATGTTGGCCTGAACTAGTGAGCTAGTACGAGGGAAGAGCCTTCAGTGTGCAGTATCAGTTACTGTGGTTATCAAACCCAGAAGTGACTTAATATTTTTATATCATATGTCAATGATAAAATTATATAAGTATTGTAAAATAAATGTCATATTTAGATCTTTTAGTGTTTCTGAGTACAGTTTCTGTCAATACTGTTTGTTAATGTCTAACAGCAACAAACTTAAAGCTAGATATTTAACTACCACCTCCCTGTGTCCTTTTGACCTGTAACAATGATGGGAAATGATTTCTGTTAATAAAGATGATGATCAAGGATAAGGTGAAACTCATGATTTAAATAAAGATGCATAAAATTGAGTGAGTGGCTGTTATTATTGCATAGCTTTAAACCAAAACACCTCTCTAATCAAGAACACCTTATTTATAGGCGGGCTGAGGGGGGGCATTACATTTTTCCAGGGAACACCAGCCTCTGCTGCCAGTGTCTCTGCTGTTTGGACTCCTCCAATCAGACTGTTGGATGCTGGAAGTCATCCCCAAAGAATGAGGTTTGCTCCTTCTAATGGCTTTTTAGGTGGAGTTATTCTTAAGATGGGGGACCCCTGTGAGGTTAGGTCTCAAAGGGTTTGACTGTGATTACAATGCCGGTTGGTTTGCAGGTTGGGTAGATGGTGATGGTACTTACTCGAAATGTGGGTGCCTCTGGGTCAGAATTACCAGAGATACCTTTTCCTATTGAGGGCCTCTGCCCCTTAACATTTAAAGGGGGGACATCTTCCCTCCTGAGATAGTCCTACATTGCACTAGAACTCATCTTTATTAATATAGATTCCAAGTGTGTTTTTGTGACATTTTTAAGCTTTTCAATCAAGGGCTACGCTTTGTGTACAGTCTACATGTCTTGGTGTTCTATTTCTCATGAAGACATCCTGTGATCAGGTCTTGGATTTAGGGCTTACTTTAGAGTTTTCAAAAGGTTTGGTCCATTATGGCAGGCAGGCAGACAGGCATGCCTTGAAGACTACACCTACTTAAAGCTGCTCCCCACTTTAAGCCTTCAAATGTATGGGTCTATTTTACTCAAAAACTATATAATGGTTTGTATGTACTAGTAAGAATGCTCCTGTTATTTGGAGAACATCCTCAGTTCTGTCACCCAGAAGGTTGTGTGTGTTGATAAAAAAGCAAGGCTGTAGTTTTAAACCCTATGTCCAAAACTGCAATACTAGAAATAGGACGGTTGGGAAAAGCTGTATTTAACGGTACATGTGGTCTCACCCATGTTCAGTCTCTGGTACTAGGTCATGTGTACAACTGTTGAGTGAAGCCTTTTCATGTTTAAAAACCAGGGATAATTGTATTGGGGATATAACTTTGGGACTCGGTAAATATGCAATAGCCTGTGTTCAGTCCTCAAAAAGGACCCCCTCCTTAAAAAAGAACTGTCGACAACCCAAGTTGTTGGTCAGTAGTGGGCCTTGAATTGTGTTGATACTGATAACTTACAGGCTTCAGAATTACCTGATGAGAACAACAAAAACAGCCCTGGAAGCAAAGGTGAGAGACTAGCGACCCACGCCTGCGCAGTGTCCTGCCTGCGCTGTGTGCATCGTGTGCAGCTTGCGCCTGCGCCTGCGCGATGACAGCACTGCACATGCGCCCAGCCTCCCGCCTTTTCAGTGGCACGGCTTCCGGCCTTGGGGTATTCGAGGCCTCACGCGCAGAACCTCGAGTGTCAGAAAGGCCAGAGAGATGCTGAGGCAGGAGGCTGCTTCGCTCTCGAGTTCCCCACGGTGGACGCCATCGCGGAGGGAGGTCACCCGCGGCAGGACGCCGGCCTCCGCGTCCAGGCCGAGCACAGAAGGTGCCGTGGCCGACAGGAGCAGCAGCAGCAGCAGCAGCCCGGCGCCATTGGCCGCTCCAGGCAAGGCCCCGGGTCACCTCACGGCGCCAGCTCGGGTGCCGGCGCTGGGTACCAGAGCGGCGCTGCCCTCAGCTCCCTGCTGGAGAGTGCGAGCTAGCCGGGGTTCCATAGTCACTCATACTGGGGGTGGTTTGTGCCTTTAATCCCAATTTTAGCGACTATGGTTCAAGGCTAGCCTGGGCTACATAGTTTCAAACCAAACAAAACACAGAAGAGAAAGTCTTGACTCTTCACAACAGTTTTATTAAGACGTGAAAGGAAAGGTGGCCCAGCTAGTATTCTCATGTAAAGCCTTAATCTCTTGTTTTGTTTTAAGGCAGGTTCTCCATGGCTCAGGCTGCCCTGAAACTCATTAGTAGGAAAGCTTGCCTTAGCCCCTTGAGTACTGGATTATACCACGGTGCGGTGCCTGACCTTTACCTTTTTCCTTCAAAAGAAAAAAAAAAGTTTTTTTCTTTCCCCCTCTGAGTATATGAGTGTGCAAGGGATGGGTGTAGAGATCAAAGGACGAATTTCTGGAGCTCTACATCCACCAAGTGGGCTCTGGGAATCCAGCTAAGGTCTGAATCAGGCTTGGTGGGTAATACCTCTCTACTCATCTTGACGGCCCCCTACTTCTTAAAACGTGGCAAGTGGGAGACTGTGTGTTAAGTTTTCTAATAGTGGAGAGCTGGTCTTTGGCTGACGGATTTTACTCTTTAGGTTCTAGAGTGGATTGGTAATAGGTTAAAGTGAACATCTCATCCAGTTCAGATGCTAACTATTGAAAATAAGTCCTTCTGGGGTTGAAGAGATGGCTCATCTAGTCTTTCAGAGGTTCAGTATTCCAATTCCCAGCGTCCCTGTGAGGACTCAGCACTTTGATACCAGAGGATCTGCTGCCCTCTTCTGGCCTCTGGTGCACAGACATGCATGAGGGCAAAACACCCGTGGACTTAGGTGAAAAAGTCCTTTATATTGTGAGTGAAGAGAGAGTTAAATCACGAAGTCTTCTATGTTCAATGTTAGGCAAAAAGACCTGAGAGAAACAAGCTTATGAATTACCTCGGAGATGACCTATCTGACAGTTCGGATGTGGGACCTGAACCTCCTACAAGACAGACCCATGGCACTGTGCCTGGGTGGTACATGGTCATGAGTATTTTATGAGTGTGTGCTGATTCCTGATGAAGATCAGGAGTCTCCTCTCATTGCTCTCTTCCTTATCCTTTTGAGGCAGACTCGTGGCAGGCAGGCCCTTGTTAGCTTGGATCTGGCTCAGCCTTAGGGCTGCACATCGAGTACTCTTAACCACTAACTTAAATTTTTCTTAGAGGTAAGGTCCCTGTATGTAACTCTCGCTGTCCTGGAACTGGCTATGTAGACCAGGCTGGCCTCAAACTCAGAATGCTTATTTTATTTTTGTTGTTGTTTTGGTCCTTTTGTTTTTTTCAAGACAGAGTTTATTCTGTATCCCTGGCTGTCCTGCAACTCAGAGATCCACCTGCTTCTGCCTCTTCAGTGCTGGGATTAAAGGCGTGAGGAACTGAGTCCAGCTACTTTTGAGGTTTTAAAGGGTTGAGAAAAATGTAAAAGACATTATGGCATGTGTAATTCAAATTCCAATATGTAGAAATTGTTTTGAAAAACATATAAATGTGTTCATTGGTTTATACACAGGGGCTGAGCCCCTGACAGTGACTGTGGCTCACAAAGCCTCAGACATCTGCCGTCTGCTGTAACTGGAATCTTCTCAAGTTGTGTAATGAGTGAAGGCTGGAAGTGAAAGTTTGAAAGTCGTCAGGAAGTGGATGTCGGCGGGAACGGGGAGAACAGATGAGAGGCCAGAAAAAATAAAATGTTGATGTAGTAGTGAAGTTTTAAAAGTATTGAGCGCTGTAGGCCAACACTTGAGAGGAAGGCAAAGGACAGGGGGTTTACAGGAAGCTGTGGATAAGGCTCAGACATGTGGCGTGGAAGCCGGTGTGTGTGGAAAAGCCCTGTGTTTTCATTTGCTTGTTTGTCTGTTTGGAGCTTCTGTGTTACCAGACACTGTGCTAGGCTATTTATGTACACTGTGTGAAATGTTATGACGTGACTGTGAAATAGGTAACATGTTGGTAAGCAATGATCTGAAAAAGTGCGGACGGAGTCTGAAGCCGACTTCATAACACCATTTATTTACATAGGAGGAGACATTCAGAGGAGGGAGTTGATGAAGGAAAAGATACTAATTATAGTATAAACTACACCTGGTGACTGAAAGGACCCTTCTAATTTTAGCAAGAGCAGTCTCAGTGAACTCATATACAAGAGCTCTATTGGAATATCTCTTTAATAAGTCAACATACTTTGAAGCAAAATCCCATGTGTCTCAGGCAGGCCTCAGCTCACTTGTAGGTAAGGTTGACCTTGAACTTGTGAACCCCTTTCCTGCATCGCTCAAGCACTGAGATCGCAGATAAGTATCAGCACACTTGGTTTATGTATGCTGGGATGAAACCCAGAGAGAGCCTCATCCATACCAGACAAGCACCCTTCCCACTAAGCCACACCCCAACCTGTATCAGCATGTGCTGGAACATGATTATCAAGCCAGGTGTGATGGGACATGTCTGTAATTCCAGCACTCGGGAGGCTGAGGCAGGAGAATCATAAATTAGAGGCAACTCTGGGCTACACAGTGAATTCAGCTCCAGCCTGAGATTCATAGTGAGATTTGCCTTTAAAAAACAAACACAACTCATCACTAACCAAAAATGACGTGAGAGTAGAAGGGGAGTCGTTTGTGTGGAGGAAGGGTCAGAGTAGGAGGGGCCAAGAGAGCATAATAGTGGAGGTTGAATATGACCAACATACAATATATACACATATGAAAATGTCACAATGGAACCAAATATGATAATGCAGATCAATATGGTCATTGTAAATGGAATTGCCAATAATCATTTAGTTATTATTTTTTAATTAATCAGATTAAGTTCTATAGAAAATAGTCATGATACAATGTAAATTTTAGGAATTAACATATAATTCCCTAATGCTAATCATTAAAAATTAATCATAATTTTTCAAACTTAGGTTCATCATTTGGAAACAAAAGATCTTACACTACACACAAAGCTGCATCTAATTTTCCTGTTGGTACGAGCTCGTCTTCTGCACAAGATATCACGTATCCACATACGTTTAGAACTCCGTTATCTGCTGGAAATCCCCAGAGATCATATAAAGGTTGGACACCACAAGTAGGACTTTCAGGTAAATCTTGAAAATGTTTTAAGTTTCATAATTATAAGTTGGGTGGTGAGTTTATTTGAGGCTCATCTGTCACTGATAGAGAGGCAGAAAGCAGGTATATCATTGACCCCTGTGCACCTCAGGGCAGGCTAGTATGCCATGAGCCTTCTGGTCTTGTTTGTTAATCTTGGTTATTAATAAATGCAGCCTTGTATTATTTGAACCTTTTCTGACCCAGAGGGAAATCTCACTGTGGTGATACTTATGAAAACTTGACCCTAATAGATTTTTTGAGTGTTTTGTCACTGAATTTTTAAACTAAAATGTACTCAATTTTGTTGAGGGATCAGGAGTGAGTAGGTATTTGTGCACACCACCTCCTAAGGCATACTGTCTAAAAGTATGTCTTGGCTACATGATATGCCTTTTCTGAGAAGGTAAGAACAAACGTCTGTTCACCACAGATACTAAAAACAAACCAAAGAAATGACCACACCCAAGCCTAGCTTGTTGAAGTCCTAAGATTTGGGGCAGGAACATGGATAACTCAGAGCAGCTGCCTCTCAGAACAGCTCCCCCAGCCAAGAGAGAGCTGTGCTCCTGAAGTTTGACCTGCAGACAGCTGCACCTCACCTCTCTCTTTCTCCTGAAGAAACTGCTCCTGCTTATACAACCTGAGAAGAAATGGAGTCTCCAGGAGGGAATGCTTCATTCTGACAGAGGAACACCTACATAACATATATGCATACATTTTAAGATGCTACTGTTTTGTTGTTTTTATGGTCTTGAAGAAAGGGCCTTTCTGAGTAGTCTGGCTGTCCTGGAATTCATTTCATATACAAGGCTGGCCTTCAACTCAAAGATCCTCCTGCCTCCGCTTCCTGAGCACTGGGTTAAAGGCATAAACCCTCATGCCCAGCTGCTACATTGCTTTTTAGAAGTATGTAGTGCTATATGATGGCATTTCAGTGGAGACATACTGCATCTAGGATAGCACCGCCATCACTGTCATTATAATGAGGGGAACATCCTGTCACCTAGTGTTGTCATTATGCATTCTAAGATGATTTACATGTGTTTAGATGCAAATGCCCAGGCACCTACTGGGGGCCAGCTCTTCCACTCACATCCAACCACAGCAGTCTTAGGATCTTTCTGTTATTATACTAGAAATTATATAGAAATTACACTATACGTGTGTGTGTGTGTGTTGCTTTACATATATAGCTTTATACACACACACACACACACACACACACACATTTATTTGTTTTGTGTTTATTACATTCATCTTTCTGGGACTCCTACAACAAATACTACATTTATTTTCTTATCTGAGGCCTCTCTGCTTGTCTCACCCCTAGCCATTCTTTCTAGTCTTTTCCTTCAGTCTCTGTGTGTCTTACACTTCTCACATCTGTATGCCATTTGTAAGGACTAAGGTCATTCAAATGACCTCACTTAATACTAACTACCCCTATAAAGGGCAGATATGTTTTTCAGATCCAGGTAAATGAGGTCACACTTAGGTGCTGGGGACTAGAATGCTGAGGACACAGAGAAGCCATAGAATCCCGTACCACACTCACTGTTTCTAGTATTCGTGCTTCTGCATTGCTATCAGATCAAGGATAAGAGTGTGGGCATCACCATAAGGGCTGCTTGGCATCTATGCAGCCACTGATTCCAGACTCTCACATACCTTCTCACTTCCCCTCTGCATCTCTGCCATCCTAAGCATTCGTCTGTACACTTGAAGCTTTATACATGCTATTGATTCATTTTTATTCATTTATTTTTCATTCATTCATATTCTTACTAATGCAGAATATTAAACCCAAGTTCTTACCAGGGTAGGCACTCTGCCACTGAGCTAATCTCTCAGTCTTCTTGGAAATTAATTGAGTAAAGAGAATTGTATATTTGATAGGATTTTGTAATAATTAAATGAACGTAAGTAAATAACTTCAGATGTCCTTGACACATAAGGATTTAGTGAGTGCTGGTGCCCACAGCCGTGCATGGACAGTCGCACAGTGTATTTATTTGCTGCTCATGGCCAGCTCTTGAGTTAGACATTATACTTTTCACTTTAAAGTTAGTTAGTATGAGATAATTTTAGCACTTACAGAGAAAAGTGAACAATAAGTATTTTAACACCAAATTAAAAATTCCATTAATGACTTTATTTTAATAAAATTTAAAATAAAAGTTAGGTGATGATGGCACATGCCTTTGATTCTAGCACTTGGGAGGCAGAGGCAGGTAAATTTATCATCTGTGTATTCCTCAGCCCAGGAATTAGAAACCTGTAGCCAGATATATGGACAGCTACCTCTGAGTTTGCCAAGCCTTAATTTTACACTAGATGATAAATTTACAGTGCTTTATTTCGAAGTTTGTTTGACTGGGTTATTATTGTTGTAGTAGTGGTGGGGTTTTTTTTGTTGTTGTTGTTTTGTTTTTGTTGTTGTTGTTTTCTGTAGCTCTGGCTGTCCTGGAACTTTCTCTGTAGATCAGGCTGGCTTCAAACTCAGAGATCCACCTGCCTCTGCCTGGCAGACAGCAGTTGGTAGTGTATGCTTGGAATCTCAGCACTTCTTGCGGGAGAGACAGGAAGATTGCCACAAGTCGGAGACCAGTTTGATCTCCTCAGCAAGTTCTGGGTAGCCAGGGATACACAGCCTATCTAACAGTTAAGGCAAATAAAAATCCCTTAATGTGACGTTAAGCTTTGATACAACACTTTATTTTATTAAATAAAATAAAGTAAATAAAATAAAAAAATTAAATAAAAATTAATCATTTTATTTGTTTTTGGAAAATGAAGTTTTTTTATTTTTGAAAATAAAGGTTCCTTCAGGATGTTATGTTATTAGCTAGACATGGCACCTATATAAGGCCAGCACAAGGTCAAGGCAGCAAGATGAGTCACCACTCCTGAAGGCAGGACTGAAGGCAGCACTAACGGGGCTCAGGAGACAAAGGAGAGGGTGTGGTTGTGGAAGGAGACATGGCTTAGGAGTCAGGGTGTTCATGGAGTGAGACAAGGGCCAGGGCATGTGGGTATGAGCCGTATACACTGTGTGCATGTATGGATGACATTATTAAAGAATAAGCAAAAGATATAAAACCCACTAGACTTAGGACTTTGAGAACTTCAATGAAGGAGTTATAGGCAACCATTAACATTCATCTGCGTTCTTCATGCCAACTGCCTCCAGCCACATCCTCTGCGGTGTCTGCACATGCCCCGTCAGTCATTGTAGCAGTGGTGGAAGGAAGAGGGCTGGCTAGAGGCGAGATAGGAATGGCGAGCATCGATTTAAAAAGCCCACAGATTATGTTGTCACAGTTTGCAGACAACACAACATATGCAAAGGTAAGCTTTTTTTTTTTTTTTTTTTTCTTTTTCTTTTTCTTTTTTTTCGGAGCTGGGGACCGAACCCAGGGCCTTGTGCTTGCTAGGCAAGCGCTCTAACCACTGAGCTAAATCCCCCAACCCAAGTAAGCTTTTTTTACAACTTGTAAATTTGAAGTAATTCTATATCCACATACAAAAGACAAAAACCAACCAACAAACAAAAAACCCATTAATCTTGTATTGAGAATAAATATTTGAAAAACAGATTAATTTTGAGTTTAAACTACTAGAAGCCAATGAGTAAAATATGACCTATCTTTCTGGTACTTTAAATTTGTACATAGGTATAGATGTTTATTATATCATCATTTAACATATATTTTGACTGAAACATTAAATTTAGACTGTTGGGTTTTAATCTGTGCATTTTAACAGTTTACTTTTTAGAATGTAAAAACTACTTTGGAAACTGCTAACATTTAGAAAATGGTTATTTTAATAATTTCAGGTGATCACTAAACTCCAAGTTTTATCACCTTTGGAAATAATAATGTCAAATACTGCTTGTGTTGTGGGAAATTCAACTAAGTTATTTACTCTGATCACAGAAAATTTTAAGGTAAGAAATTTTCATTCTGGTAGCATTCAAAATATAATTGTTTAGAGTACATGCCATAGTATTACAGGAAGAAGTTGTTTGACTAAGAGCCTAAGGTAGTCAGTTAATGCAGATTGTAGTCTAAGATATTACTATAGACCATAAAAATGATGGTGGGTGTGCTTGATTTGGTGCCAGGGTTTTACCTTAAAGCAGGAAAGAAAACTGCTTGGTGGTTAGAGGTGTTCTAGTTTATGTCTTCCGCTGTGATATAACACTCTGACCACAAGCAACTTGGGGGAAGAAAGGGCTTATTTAACCATTACAAGGTCAGGCCAGGTGTGCTGCCACACATCTTTAATCCCAGGGTAGCAGAGGCAGGAGGAGGCCTGAGCTCTAGGCCACCCTGGTCTACATAGTGAGTTCTGTGATAGCCAGGGCTATGTAGAGGACCCTGTCTCAAAACCTAACAAAATTTAAATATTGCAGGGGAAAGTCCATTATTGCAGGGATGTAAAGGCAGGAATTTAAGAGCAGAGTGCGAGTGGACTCACGCTGCCTGCTTGTTTTCTTTTGGCTTTCTCTTGCCCTATGTAGTTCAGGACCCCCTGCCTAGGGAATGGTGTCACTCATAATGGGCTGTTACTCATAATTTCTCATTAAAAGCAATCAAGACAGTCTCCCTGTAGACATGTCCATAGATCAACCTGATAAAGACAATTCTTCAATTGAGCTCTCTTCCCAGATGATTCTAAGTTGTGGCAAGTTGGTATTTAACATCGGCCATCACAGTTGTTTCAGAATATACAAGGGACAGATGCAGACCCTCAGCGAAAGCCCTGTTTCAGGCAAGCTGAAACTGAAGTTCTCCTGGTCGTGGGGGTGGCAGCAAGTGTGCTTTCCTCCATGTGGGGGAATTGTTTGGGCTTACTCTAGTTTACACTCCTTTTCAGCCTGCCACTGTAGCAGGGACTGTGACAGAAAACCACTGAGGACAGCTCAGTCAGAGCCTCTTCCCTCGGCTCATCTGTCTTGTCAATGGTGGTTGTGCTTCCAAACAGCTGGCAGTAGTGCAGGTGGAATAATCCCTAAAGGTGCAAGTTATCATCCAGATGCACAGTGTTCTGTTGCACTTGCAGACTTCCCAAGATGAGGCTCCAGGTCTGCTGGGCTCTTTCTCATTCATTGTACACCCAGCCCCTGCAGCCCTCAAGTTTCTTGGAACTCTTAAAGCTCCCACATGACTCAGCTGGTGTCTATGATGTTGTTCTGAGACAAGACCTCGCTATGTAGCCTGGCTGCCTTGAACTTGCTTTGTGTTTCATGTTTGCCTCAAATTTAGACATCTGCTAGGCTCTGCCTATGCTGGGATTAGAAAGTCATGCCCTACATGCTGTTTTGATTAGGCCTTCTAGGCCTTGGCTGTAAATAGCAGAAATCCAACTTAAACTAGTTTAATCAAGAATGAGCATTATTAGGCTTCATATTTCCTGTTGTCAAAATAAGGCAGACTCTAGTACACATGTTAAGGACAGACCCAGTCAGTAACGGCCTGTTGGTGTAAGGCCCAGGTAAAATATTAAGGCACAGATGGAACGTTAAGGCCTAGGTAAGTTTCTTGGCTTGCCTGCCATTATAAGGAGACTTTTTCATATGTTTTTATTGTTACTAGAAAAGTTTTTAATGCCAAGATTGTTTTCATATTTTGTTATGTTTTGTGCCCTTGGACACCAATTATGATAAAAGTCAATAGAATGGTTTTGTATAGTGTCTTAGGGTTTTACTACTGTGAACAGACACCATGACCAAGGGCTACATTTAATTGGGGCTGGCTTACAGATAAGAGATTCAGTCCATTATCATTAAGGCGAGAACATGGCAGCATCCAGGCAGACATGGTACAGGAGGAGCTGAGAGTTCTACATCTTCACCTGAAGGCTGCTAGCAGAATACTGACTTCCAGGCAGCTAGGATGAAGGTCTTAAACACCATGCCCACAGTGACACACCTACTTCAACAAGGCCACACCTACTCCAAAGGGCCACACCTTCTAATAGTGCCACTCCCTGGGCCAAGCATATACAAACCATCAGATTCCTCTTCCTGGCCCCCATAGGCATGTTCAAACATATAAGTCTGTGGGGCCATATAACTAAACATAGCACAATGCAAAAATATATTTAGTCCAACTTCAAAAGTCCTCATAGTCTATAGCAGTCTCAACAATGTTAAAAGTCCAAGGTTCAAAGTCTCTTCTGAGATTCATCCAATCACTTAACTGTAATCCCTAAGGCAAGACAGGAAACAGCTGGGCAACTATAAACTTTGCATCCATCTTCATGTCTGATGTCAGAGCAGTTTTCAGGTCTCCAACGTTTTCATCTTTGTTGACTTCAAGAAATTTCTTTCTCGGGGAGTAGGGGAGAAAAAAAAAAAAAAAAAAAAGAAACTTCTTTCTCCTGGGCTGGTTCTACTCCCTGTTAGCAGATTTCCTCAGCAGATAGATTATGGTTCTAGCATCTTGAACTTCAGTGTTACACCTTTTGTTTCAGTGTCTAGAGTCACACATGATCATCTGGACTCCTCCAAAGGACTGGTGACACTTCTCCAGCTCTGCCCTATGTAGCACTCTAAGCTCAGGTTAATCCACTCCACTGCCACTGCTATACTCGGTGATCGTCCCATGGTACTGGTGTCTCCAACACGCCGGGGAACTAGGCTTCACCAATAGCCTCTCATAGGCTCTCTTTATGGTGTGAAGCCTCAGTTCCTTTGCATGACCCCTTCAACTGGGCCATCAACTGCAGCTGAGGCTGCACCTTCACCAATGGCCTTCCATGGTCTCTCACAGTGCCCAGCCTCAGCTGCTCTTCATGACCCCTTCATGCCTTCAAAACCAGCACCACCTGGGTGATTCTCACACATTACCAAGTACAGCTGCAACTCAAGGCACAACCTTGGCTCTCTCTGGAACACAGCTTCTTTGTGCTCTCAGGAAAGACTGCTCAGAAGATTTCACCTCAGTGATGCTGGTGTCTTCTGAGTCACCACTAATTTCTTAGCTCCAGCAAAGCAGCATCAGTTGTCCCAGTCGTCCCTTCTGTTTTTCACTCTAAGCCAGAGCCACATGGCAAAAGCTGCTGAGTTCTACTGCTTGCTGGAGCTGGGACATGGTCCCCCTTTTCTATTTCATTATCAGCAGCTTTCTGTTTTCCAACTCCATCACTGCCTAAGCTTGGCTATCCTGGAACTTCATGTGTAGACTGACTTTGAACTCAGATCTGCATGCCTGTCTCCTAAATACTTGGACTAAAGATGTAGTTCACCAAGCCTGGTTTCAGGTTTTTCTTCATCTAGAACTTGCTCTGTCCCAGTCTGGCCTTGAACTCTGAGATATGTTTGGCTTTGCCTCCTGTGATTAAAGGCTTGTACTACCATGCCTGGACCTAAACGTAGATGGCTGAGACCTTGCCCCAAGGTCACTACTCCCTTAATTCAATTTAATGTCCTTGAACACAGGATTCAACTCCATTTCACTTCCTGGTGCCCCTTTAATATGCAAACCATATATTTTATATCTTCCCTTTCTCAGCTTGCTATGCTTATTCAGAACACTCTTCAGACTTAACCAGAGAACAAAGTTTCTGCTGGCTTTTTTGAGATTTTCTCTGTCAAGGTAATTAGTATAAATTTCTTCACCTTAGCCTCAGCTAGACTATTCATATGGGGAGTTTGGGGGGGCTGCAAAAACAGCCACATTCTTCACCAAAATACCACAAAAATAGTCTTTAGGCCACATACTGAAATTCTTCTTCACTGAACCATCTTGGGTCAGTTCTGCACAGTTCAAATCACTCTCAGTAACAAAGACTTCCATATTCCTACTAGGATGGCCCGTTAAGCCCCATTTTTACAGGTTTTTTGTTTTTTGTTTTTGTTTTTTTTTTTCAGAGCTGGGGACCGAACCCAGGGCCTTGCGCTTGCTAGGCAAGCGCTCTATCACTAAGCTAAATCCCCAACCCGTTAAGCCCCATTTAAAGCTTCCCACTGCTTTCCAAATCCCAAGTCCCCAAATCTACATTCTTCCAAACAAAAGCAGGGTCAGGCCTGTCACAGTAATACCCCGTCCCTTGTACCAACTTATGTCTTAGGGTTTTACTGCTGTGAACAGACACCACGACCAAGGCAACTCTTACAAAGAACGTTTAATTGGGACAGGAAGGTTTAGAGGCAGGAACATGTCAGCACCCAGGCAGGCATGGTTCAGAAGGAGCTGAAAGTTCTACATCTTCATCTGAAGGCTGCTAGCAGAATACTGGCTTCCAGGTAGTTAGGATGAAGGGCTTAAAGCCCACACCCACAGTGACACACCTACTCCCAACAGGGCCATCCCTTCTAATAGTGCCACTCCCTGGGCCAAACATTTACAAACTACTACATATAGTCTAATAAATTTAGACCCAAACCAACCACCCAACAGCACTTTCTGGACCTGTGTATAATATAAGCTTTTATGGTATAAACTGTCCCTGGGATGGATCTCAACATAGCAGAGACACCTGAACCAATACAAGAAGCTGTTTGGAATAAGACTTCAATTTTGAATAGTGGTCCAGCAAAATTTAAGTTCCCAAGACCTCCCTGGAAACTGACATCCTATTGACAGAAGGAGACATGTATGTGTGTAACTGACATCCTGGTTGGCAAGTTAAGACATGAATGTTAGACAAGTCCCGTCCTGGTAGACGTTAGGACATGAATATTAGGTAAGACAAGCCCCAACCAATGGGAGCAGAATATTCACAACAAGACATGTTCCTAAGGGAATCCCTGTTCCCTAAATCCTGATTGGTGAAATAACATGGCACAGATGTTTGTGGATTGGGATTTAAAGACCCTGTAGGTTCTGAATTCAGGCTCATGGTTCAGTTTCCAAATCTGGACCAGGACTGTAGTGCCCAATAAACTATCCCTGTCTGGGGTTGGGAATTTAGCTCAGTGGTAGAGCGCTTGCCTAGAAAGTGCAAGGTCCTGGGTTCAGTCCTCAACTCCACAAAGACTATCCCTGTCTGATTGAGATCAGTGTGTGGTTTGTGAGGTGATTCCTGGACCCCAGTAGCTAGATGAGGAGAAGGAGCCTAGTTTGAACCAAACTCAGATTTGTTTTCTGCAGTGAATAGGAATTTTAATGGGAAAGTAAAGGGTCCAGAGAGGGTAGAGAACATGGGCTAACAAGAGTCGAGAAGGTAACAGAGACAGCAGAGGCTTGATGTATGTGAACCACCTGGATTTGCTAGCTGGCTGCTGTTGAAGTTAGTCTCCCACCCTCAGTACAGACAGCAGGTGGTCTTGAGTAGAGGGCTCAGAGGAATCCAAAGTTTGGTAAAGAAATCTTCATCAACTACCTTCTCACCCCAAATATTTTTTTCTATTATGTATAGGTGACTTGTGAGGTTTAGCCTCAGCCTTAGCTTTAACCCAAGAGCTTTCTGTTTATTGTAAACAAGATTGAATAAAATCAACCACAGGTCAAGAGGTGGAGCAAGTAACCAATTGACAGGGAGTGAACATAGGGAAAAAACATACAGAATTAGGAAGTCAGGAGAATGGATAGAAACACACTTAGGAAGTAGAAAGGAAGACATTCAGTTGGAAGGGTTTATGGGACAGTGGAGAAAGGAGAGAACTGGTTGGGTTTTTTTTTTTTGTTTTTTCTGTTTGCGGACGTCAGTTGATGACATCAGTAAGGTGAGCTGGGTGCTTTCTCTGCCTCTGGAGCTAGCAGGCTTTCAGCACAGCATCTGACTCCTGAGTCTTCATTTGATAGAATCAAATGTTTTGTGAGTTGTTTTAAAAACAACAATTGTTCATAAAAGAGTGATTGGTGATACTATCAGGGATGGGTTGTATGATGACAAGGGAGTCAATGGGAGTAAAGAAGCAAGCATGAAAATATTTCAGGCAAAGTATTCAAGTATTCAACTTGATGTGCTGTCGTTGTTTCTATTACTCACTCTGAGTGCCCTCTTAAATTGAAGCAGTATAGAATTGGAAGAGGCGAGCCTCCAGCATTAATGAAGGCTAACAGCTCTAAAAGTGGGTGATACATGAACATTGGAACAAAAGACTTGTGCTGTGGATTGTTGTGAAGTTGAGTGAGACACTTGAGGGGAGTCCTGGCATGTCCATTATGCTGAAGCCTCCCTAGTCTCAGCACACACTCCACAGTGCACACACTCCACAGTGCACACACTCCACAGTGCACACACTCCACAGTGCACACACTCCACAGTGCACACACTCCACAGTGCACACACTCCACAGTGCACACACACTCTGCAGTGCACACACCCACAGTGCACACACACTCTACAGTGCACACACTCCACAGTGCACACACCACAGTCTGTTGCTCCATCTTCCTTCCTTGCTGCGCTTTCTGAGGTGGAGAGAGAGGTTTCATGTAATGTAGGTTGGCCTCCAACTCTTGATCTTCTGGCCCTTAACCTGTGTGCTGGTCTAATCACCCTTCCCTTTATCCACCCTTCCTTTTTTACAAAGCAATTGGTTCACACTTTTATTTTTTCCATCTGCTTCATTAAATAAAGGGTGCCACTTATCATTGGCCAATTACCCCAGGCCACCTTGACCAAGTCTCTAAATAAACAAATAAACCAAATAAAAAAAAAAATGCCCAGGGCCACTATATACACTTTTGAATAACTTGTTCCATGGAAGTTGGAGCTCCTGGGTTTGACAGTGGAGCCGATGATTTCACCATTGCCCTGCCTAGATCTAAAGCAGTGCACCTTTTCTCAGTTACTGCTCCTTACCTGAAAACCTGTGTGATGTTTCCGTAGGCACACTTCCTACATACGAGACGTGTGTATCATTTTATTACTGTCCTTAATATATTCAACTAGGTTCATAAGTAATGTCGAGGCTGAGAACTATGAAGGTACTGTCATTCACAGAAAGTTGGGTAGCCATTTTCTTTCTTTTTCTAGACCAGCATCTCACTGTGCAGCTCAAGCTGTCCTTGAATTCATAATTTATAGCAGGCAGCTCAATTCACAGAGATCCACCTGCCTACCTGTGAAGTGCTGGGTTAAAGGTGTGCTCCACTACTCTCAGTTTCCATTTTCATTTTTATAAATGAAAACCTTTATTTAAATATTGGAAACAGTAAACTAATTTTCTATGATATTTAAGATATCCATTCCTTAATATTTCTGTGAAGTGTTTTGAAATCAGAGTTATGGGGCTGGAGATGGCTTAATGGTTAAGAGCACTGACTGCTCTTCCAGAGGTCCTGAGTTCAATTCCCAGCAACCACATGGTGGCTCATTATCATCTGTAACGCAGTTCTGGTGTATCTGAAGACAACTACAGTGTTCTCATATACATTAAATAAATAAAAATATTTAAAAAGAAATCAGAGTTATTTTTTGTGCAGGTTGTTTTTAGGACAGGCTGTTTTCCTGCTTTGAACTCATGAAAATCCTCCTGCCCCAGCTTCTCTAGTGTTGAGATTATAGGTATGATTCACTAGACTTAGACAAGAGATCGGCATTGAAGCATGCTATTTAATGATTTATTTTAAAATGTCCTTCAGAACGTTAATTTCACTACAGTCCAAAGGAAATACTTCAACGAAACAAAGGGCTTAGAGTACATTGAACAGTTGTGCATAGCTGAGTTCAGCTCTGTCCTAATGGAGGTTCAATCCAGGTGAGTTACACCCCTTCCAATGCTGCTTCTCCAGGGGAGACCTCTTTGTCTTTGTATTACTACATCTAGGGCACTTCCTGGCTCAAAATGTACATCCAGTTATTACTGACATCAGGAGTTACTGAAACTTATGGATAAGGTGTATATTCTGGTTTAAGTTGGATTTTTCTCCAAATGAATTGTAATTTATTGCTCTAATAGTTGCTACCCATTTACTTCATAGCGAAAGGTTTTGATTGGCTACAGGATGCGAGAAATGTGAGTCCTAGAAGAGAGACATAGTTGGCCAAGCCGGGAGGAATACAGCCCATAGTTGTAATCTTAGCACTTTAGGGAGTTGAGGCAGGAGGATTGCTGCAAGTTTGAGGCCAGTTAGAGCTATGTAGTAAGTTCCTGGCTAGTCAGGCCTAAAAGTGAGAATGTCTTAAGGAAGGAAACTATGTTCTCCTCCACCTCCTTTTCTTCTTCTTCCTTCTCTTCTTCCTTCTCTCCCTCCTCCTTTTCCTCTCTTCCTTCCTCCTCCTCACATTGTATACCCCCAACCTTCCGTCTCACTGTATTGCCTGGCTGAGCTGGAACTTGCTGTGTAGACCCAGATTGGCCCTGCCTCCTAAGTGCTGGGATTTAAAGGCGTGCACTACTGCGTCCTTTTGCTGGAATGTTGTCTTCTAATACACAGTTTGCTAACGTAAGCTATCCTGAAAATCTGAATTTCAAAAGCTGCCTTTATAGCTGAGCATGGTGGCTCATCTGTAATCTCAGAACTTGGAAGATAACACTCAAGGTTGTGGTGGATTCAGGCAGCTCTAGACTAGACTGCTCTAAAATCAAATGAACATTTATTTATCCATTGTTAAAAGCAATCTAATATTATTTATTTAGTTTCCAAAATTGGCATTCCTTCAATGTTTTTTCCTTTGGATTTAAGAACTATGGTCTGAATGTTCGAATTTTCATGATATTCAGGGTAATTAAATCTCTTTTACAATACAGCTGTTTATTTATCCAAGTTTTCTATTTGCTTTGTGGTCAATCACAGGTATTACTGCCTTGCAGCTGCACAGCCTTATTAAAATATGTTGAATTTATTCAAAATTCAATTATATGCACCTAAACTGCTAAAGATTTATTTCCAAGGTAGTGAGCATACCATGATAGATTCATCATCAGCCCCAAAAACCTGGAGCTGTTAGTTAATAACCAGGACTACAGGTAAAGACAACCCAGTGTCTTCCTGAAAACACTGAATGTCATGTTGTCAACTTCTGGGGTTAGTTGTTTGAAAGTTCTTTAAATTATTGGTGGAAAAACGGTAAATAAACATTTAAATCATTGCTGTGTTGTTGCTGAATCAAGATTTTCACAAAAGCAGGTTTTCAAAAAGAATCGTGTTTACTAATCGACAAAAAGTAAAACCTTAGTTGCCAAGACGGCAAAGGACCATAATCAAAAGATGGCATGATTCCCTGTGTGGTCCTGGTTCCAGGAAGACACTGTGGCCTCCTTCCACAGGCGATGAGCTGGTTTTTAGCTGCAGGAGGTGGGGAAGCCAAGCCTGATGACGGGATTATCGCGGACTATCTTTGGCCTGAAACAGCCGATCCCATACCTCTGTGCTGTACTTACTACCCTCTGACAAACAGATAAAAACATTTTTGAAATGAATTAACAAACTGTTTTCTACTAACTAAAAAGGCCCAGAGTCATCAGACAGCATCTGAGTCCTGAAGTTGAAATTTCTCTGCTTTGCTGTTATCTCTGCTTAATAAGTCTGGCATCTTACAAATCCGCGGACAACACGTTCTGTTAAATAAAAATGTGTGAAACTAAGTCATCACATGGAATTTGGGGTAATTTAAATCATTCCTGGGCCATGGTGCTTATATTTAAGTTTAGTAACCCCTGTCTTATCTGCTATGAGATCAGAGGTGTGCCTTTGTGTGGACACCCAGTAAATTCATAGAGAGATGCTCACTGTCACTAGTCCAGGAGGAATGCAGATCATTTTAGCTGTCCTTGACACCACTAGCATATTCACTGGTGCTCTGCAGTTGTTTGGTATTGCCTCCTGGTGTTATAAGAACATAGAAAGCCAATGACCAACCTTCGGGTAATAATTTAAATTTTTTTTTTATAATGATTTGTGTGTGAGTGCATGCACATGCTCCCACATGCATACATATATATTCTATAACATGTATGTGGAAGTCAGTGGACAATTTGCAAGAGTTGGTTTCTCCTTTTTTTCCATGTGGGGTTGCAGAATCAAACTCAGGTCCCCAGGTCTTGTGGTAGGCACCATCACTCACTGAGTCATCATGTCATCACGATTATTTCAGATGACAATTTGATTGTCTGTCTCTCCCTATGCTTTGTTTTGTCCTTAGTCTTGACCAGTAGACTGATAAAAAACTATTGCATCAGCCACTGACCTGCAAAGCCCGTGAGTAGAACCACATCTGCCCTGTGTGCTCCCAGGGAGGATGCTGCTGACCTCGTTAGTCACATGTGGGTCAGTGATGGCACCACTGGGATCAGGAGACTCTCAGGCTGGGTGTGGTCCACCCCACCCCCCTCTGATATCAGCTCTTCAGAGGTGGAGACAAGTTCAAGGATGGCCTGTGCTGGGAGACCCTGTGTAAATAAATCACATAAGCATAAATAAAAATGTATCTGTTAGCCTTACTTGAGTCTTTACTGAGTTAGCATCCCCATGCAATTTGTCTGTATAAAGTTTGTGAATCATTGATGTAGATTATAGAATTATTTAATTTTGAAGTTAAAAGGAAAAGGATTTTTCTGTTTTTCCTTAATGAGATTTCCAACTTGTCTTTTGGAAGGAGTAATCACACTCTCTTTGGTGTTTTAAATTACACCAAGACTGCGGGAGGGAGCAGGAAGGCTGCCTCCAACATCTCCTGGGAGCCGTTGGTTGATGTGGAACAATGGCATGAGGCTGGACTGTGTCCAGGAGCTGCTCCAGGACGAGGAGCTCTTCTATGGACTCCATGCAGGGGAGCAGATTTTATTATTTACTTAGAGTCGCAATTTAGCTCCGGTCGGTCAGACCTTCCTGCCTAAGTCTCCCAAGTGCTAGGATTACAGGATGCCTATGCTGCCTTTTAACTAATCTCTTAAATTAAAATGTTGGCCAGCTTCAGGGTTTTGCTTAAGTTTCTGAAAGGTAGTTTTCTGAAGTTTTTAAATCTCAAAAACTTTTTTGTTTTTAATCTTTTAAAATGTCTGGTATGGTTTTTGCCTAGTGTATGTCAGTGCACTGTGTGTCTGATGCCTGCTGAGAGGCCAGAAGAGGGCGCTGGAATCACAGGTCAATCATGAGCTGCTGCAGGCTCAGATTTTGGAAGAGCAGACGGTACTTTTATTTTTTAATCACTAAGCACTCTCTCCACCTTCAGAAGAGGAGGTTTTAACCTTAGCCCTTTCTTTATTATTCACAGTAATATGCTGTTAGCTGTTTATCTAGCATTCTATAAATCCTAAGTGCCAAAATTTGAAGTTGTTTCACTGTGAAGTGGACCAAGCTCCAGCTTTTTAAATGTTTAAACTTCACTTTTAAATGCAGTCCGTCCACACTTTGCCTGTCCTTTACCCCTGCGTGACAGTTCTTCTGTGCCTGTCTGTTGCTAATTTCTTCATCTGCCTGCATCTCTGTCCAACTGGCTGCCTCCTGGGCTTGGCTTTGTGTGTTTGTGGGCTTTTGCCATGGGGACTTGGACTTCCCTCAGATCACCTTTCTGTATAGCTCTCACCACAGTTTCTTCTGTCTTTTTTTTTTTTAATTTATTCATTTATTATATATAAGTACATTGTAGCTGTCTGCAGACACACCAGAAGAGGGAATGATCTCTTTTACAGATGGTTGTGAGCCACCATGTGGTTGCTGGGAATTGAATAAGGATCTCTGAAGAGCAGCTCAGCCTCTAACCACCGAGCCATCTCTCCAGCCCCTTCTGTCTTTGCACAGTGGAAAGCTCACTGTCCTTTTCTTCAGCACATCCTGTCAGCTGCCACTTTGTCTCTAGTTTCCACAAGTGCACTGAGATGCTTTGTCCAAGGTACCATTTCAGGTGTTGCTTGCTCTCTGGATCCTTCTTACATCACCCTGTATGTTTGCTTTGATGTCATACATAGGCTGTCCTAAGAGGCTGCTTTGGGGTAAGTAGAGCCCTTTTACTGGTGTGTAAAAGCCCAGCTCTCTCAGCCTGGTGTGACTGCACTCCCAGAACTGCTTTGCAGGGGTCAGTAAAGCCTGGGAGTTTTCTGAAAGTCTCTAGGTCCCTTCCTTTCTGCCCCTCCTTGTCCTCCTCTCTTTCTCCCTTTCTCTTTTCCTTCATTTTATTTTCTCTTCCCTCTTTCTTTCCCCTCCCCTCTACTGTACCTTTGCCCTCTTCCCATCTTTCCTTTCTTAAAGACATATTTTTATTTATGTACATGTGATAGCATGAATTTATGTGTACTACATGCATGTAGGTGCCCTCAGAAACCAAGCGGCATTGTACCCTTTAAACCGGAGTTACAGCCCTTCTCATTGAGACAGACAGGATCTGCTATATAATCCAGACCCCAGCTTCAGATTGGCAAGTCTGCTGTGTGCTTGTATTGTGGGCAAGTGTGCCACCACCTTCAGCTGAAAAGTACATTCCTGTCACTTTTCCTGTCATTGCCCATACCCTCTTGGTTTGATTTGGTTGCACGCCCTGCACATGAAGACTTTCACATCATCAATCATGTATTCTAGCACTATCACCATCAAAGGCTTGCTGTTAAGTTTAGTGGGTTCATACATATATTCCCAGCCCAGAACTTTGAGTTATTCTTTGTGTGTTTGTATATGTATTCTTTGTGTATATGTATGTCACATGTGTGCTTGTTTATATGTGTGCATGGGTGTAGAAGCCAGAGATTGACTTCAAGAAGTTTCCTCAATTGCTCTCAGGCTTATTTATTGAGACAAAGAAGTGGGTTCTTTGAGAGGGACAAATCCTTTCTAGACTCTTAGTGGGCTTAACTGAGGAGCTAGCATCCCAGAAACTTAACAGTGTCCAAAACCACCTCAGACCACTGGCTTCAGGATTTAAGGAAATACAAACATGTTTACTAAGGAAATATAAGAACTCTCAAGAGTGTGAGTCCAAGGGAGGAATACATGGCTTAGCTGTGCTGTGCTGTGCTGTGCTGTGCTGTGCTGTGCTGTGCTGTGCTGTGCTGTGCTGTGCTGTGCTGACCAGTGGGTTTTATGTAGATTATGGCAGGGATTGGAGGAAGACTGACTGAGGTCATTATTATTGGGAGTGCTCATGTTTTTGGGAGTGGGGGACAAAGGGGAACATTGAGAGCTAAATTACACACAGCCACAGGCCTTAATGTATGTTCCTTGCCAAATGGGGAGTTAATACTTGTTCATTTAGGAGGGGCTATGTGCTACTCCAGGTAACACATGACCATAGTCCAGCTAAGCTTCAGATCCATCATGGACCTCAAGCAGGCTAGCTGTAGCCAGCCATGACTTTAACTTTTGTCCGACTGGGGAGGTGGCCATCCTGAGATCTCGTCTCTTTCCTGCCCTGTGATTATATAGAATGTATATAATCTGATACACAGGGTTTGGCTGTGCTTAAGTCGATACCTGACTTCCCTGTGACCTATGTTGTCTGTGCTCCAGTGAATGCCCCACAATGCCCTTGCCTGGATTGTTGTGTGAAGTTCAAGTGCTCACTTTCTGTTGCAGTCATATCAAGATTCACCACAGAGCAGCTGCTTTCTGTTTTGGTTTCAGGATTCCAAAGCAAGACACGTATGTGTTACAGGGCACCATGTGCTGTGCTGTGCTGTGCTGTGCTGTGCTGTGCTGTGCTGTGCTGTGCTGTGCTGGTCTTCATGAAACACAGCTTGTCTTGATGGACAGTGGGGCGAGGATATGAAAATGTCCTGGGTACGTGTGCCTCACTGATGGCCCAGATTAGTTTTATGCCTTAGGTAAAAGCATCTTTGGCAGTTGAAGAAGTAGTATATTTAAGCTAATCAAATATTTACTTAAATATAATTTATTTTTTCAACAAACCTATATATATACTATTTTCCTACTATATAAAAATTTATATTAGTTCTAAAGTTTTATATTGTTTTCTGTTGTATTTTTTTGTTTTTTGAATGGGTCCTGTAGTCTTGGCTGCTCCTGGAACTCACTATGTAGACCAGTCTACATCCACCTGCCTCTGCCTCCTGTGATGAGATTAAAGGCATGCTATCAGGTCCAGCTATATTGTTGTTCTTAAAGCAATCATCAAATGAACTTTGATTACTTTTTCAAGCATGCTTAATCTTAAAAATAAACCTCTCTGGATAATTTTCAAATTTAAGTAACCCCATAAAGATAAAGGGCATAATTACAGATAAATGACATAATAGATTATTTACATTCTTCCTTTTAGGGGTGAAATTGAAGGATATTTAATTACATGCATGTATATTGCACACATATACACACTTACTTGAAAAAAGGAGCTGTTTTACATTTCTGAAACTTGAGTGTGATGATTTGTATAAATTCACTGGTACCTAATGCATATTTGGGGAGTTTCTCTGTGCTTTGGAGAGCAGAGTCCTTTTGTAATAGAAGCATCAGGAGGTAGGAAACGCCTCCTGCTGACAGGCACCACATAGTTGGGAGTCTCCTTAAATGAGAGAAGATTGTATAATCCAGTCTATACACATGATGGTAGGAGAGAACCAGCTCCATAGCAGGGCTGTGGGGTTATCCCTCCTCAGTGTCTGGTAGCATTTGTGTGAAGCTTCGTTCTTCCTTCCTTACCCCTGTTACAGAGCTTTCAAGAACATGGCCATCAGTATCATACTCTGTAGAAAAAACTTGAATAAAATAGATGAGATGCAATTTCAATGGAATGGACTTTGTTAGTTGTGCCTCTCAAAGACTTTTGTAAACTTACTGTCATGCAGTTGCTCACAATGCCCCTTTACCTACTGTGTCTGTGGAGTCTTCCGTGGTGTGCTTGCAGACCATATGGTAATTTGAATGTGCCCTTCTCTGGTCCGCTAAGGGTTATCCCACTTTCATGGCTCTCCTCAGTTTTATGTACATTCTTCTGTTGATGGACCTTGACCAGGACCACCCCTGGGTAAGGTGGATTTGTCTATTTCCTCTCTTCTTTGCTTTTTGGTCTATTTGGTTGATCCTGTCCTAACATTCTAATGATGGAGGCTGAAGTCATTTGACCTAAAAACCCTTAAACCCTGCTGCCACCTTCCCCTCCTCCTCCTTCTTCAAAATTTATTTATTTTATATATATGAATACATTGTCGCTGTCTTCAGACACGCCAGAAGAGGGCATGGGATTCCATTACAGATGGTTGTAAGCTGGGAATGACCATGTGGTTTCTGGGAATTGAACTCAGGACCTCTGAAGGAGCAGTTAGTGCTCTTAACCTTTGAGCCCCTTAAAAACCCTCCTTATTTTCTAAAATGGATAATGTGATGGTTTGTATATACTTGGCTCAGGGAGTGGCACTACTAGAAGGTGTGGCCTTGTTGGAGTAGGTGTGTCACTGTGGGGGTGGGCTTTAAGACCCTCATCCTAGCTGCCTGGGAAGCCAGTGTCTAGCAGCCTTCAGATGAAGATGTAGAACTCTGAGCTCCTCCTGCACCATGCCTGCCTGGATGCTGCCTTAATGATAATGGACTGTAATCCAGCCCCAGTTAAATGTTGTCCTTTACAGGCATTGCCTTGGTCATGTGTCTGTTTACAGCAGTAAAACCCTAACTAAGACAGATAATTAGTGGCAGAATTGCTCATGCTGTAGTAATGCTTTATCTGCAGCCCATGATGAAAATGTATGAATGATGGTGCAGAGACAGCAGTGCCAAACATTTTGTTATCACAAGAGGGGAGGCTGCTCAAGTCAGGCCACACAGTGGGTATGAGGAGTGTGAAGAGAGGCCAGGGGTAAGGGGGGCAGGGTAGAGGAAGAGTTTTATGTCTACAGTTCCAGCAAGCCCTTAAGGGAGGGCATCTATGAGGCAATGCTGAGCTTTGTGACAGGAGGACTTGGAATTGGGCTTTTGTGCACTGGCAGAAACAAGACTGCCACCAAGTTGGGCTGTTAGTTTGACTGTGTGACAGGCAGATGAAGTTAATTGTCAGTCACAGGGGCTTCTTGACACACTCCAAATACTGTATCACTTTACTTTTTTATTTAGATCTGTAAACTCATTTGTATTAATTTGTGTGTGCAGCACAAAGAAAGAGCCACGTTTCTTTTCCCCAGATGGGTTTGCAATTGTACCGCTGCCATCTATAGAGAGGTTCTAGTGGACTGTGCTCAGCTTGGCCGTGAGTCAGGTTATGGTGTGCTCTGGGTCCATGTCTAGACACCTGCTCCACTGCTTACAGCTGACTTTCCCCTCCCTTCTAGGGATAATGATTCCTTTTCCTGCTTAGTTGTATTTATTTAAATCTTCTGGAATCCATTGTAAGAGAATGTGAGATTACATCTTTAGGGACTAAAACATTCATGATGTTTCTTGCACACTGGGTCACAATTCAGGTCTTTTGTAATGAGAATCCAAGTGAGGGCACCTTAGAGAGCAGCAGCCTCACATAAAGTTCAATGTGTCACAATTGTGACGTCTTAAGCCAGTCTGTCAGTGTTAAGTTATGCCATTGCTCAGCTCTAGAGAGTATAGTTTAATTTCTGTGAAGCTTATTTATATAATTTTAAGTGCTGTATTCTGAAAGGCTATTACTAATTTTAGACACTGAAATTGTTAAAAATCGTTTTGCTTGCCCAACAGGAACCAATGGGGAAAGTTTTTCTAAGTCACCCGAGAAACTGAGATTCAGCCTGGTTACAAGAAGCTTTGCGCCTTCTTTAATTAATATCAGTCTCCTGCTGCTGCTAAGTATTTGTATTGCTGCTGTGTTTCCTTTGACTATTAAAGTTTAAATTACACTAAAGATGCTGAAATAGAATGAAAATTGGTACAGTTATGTGAACTCTCATCAAATTTTCGGAGATCAGCGTATTGGGTTTGTAGTTATGGCCAGTAATTTCTAACCACCATGTGATGACACCCCAGCTTTGATGATGTATTCAGCTATGGGATATTAATAGAAGTTGACTGGCCCAGAGGAAACTGAGGGTGTTCACGTTTGTCTTTTATCTGTACAGGTTAATGCAGCTGAATCAAAGATAACAAACTTGATTTATCTGAAGCACACATTGGAACTTGTGGATCCTTTAAAGGTAATTCAAGTGTGTTGCACCAAACATATAAAGCATTATTTTTACACATTTTCTTTAGAAAAAAGTAAACTTTGAAGTTGTAAGAAGAGTGCATTCTCTCTCTTTACATGTATAGAACATGCATACATAAATACATGTTGTCTTTGGTTAATTAACTCTCACTGACCCACTTAAAACAAGTTATAGTATCTAAGTACTAATCATGTCTTTTCTATGAGCAAGGATGTTCTACATAACCTCAATATATTTGTCAAACTCAGAATAGTTAGCATTAATATATCTGCATTAATAATATCTGCATCTAACACTCATTTCAGTTGTTTAGTATTAGTAATTTTCTTTATAGTTTTCTAATAGAGTTCACCCATAACTGTTCATTAATGTCTTTAAAATTATTTTTAACACTTTTAAAACATTTTTATTAAAAAAATTATACATATATTTTCATCATGTTTTTTCCCTTCTTCAGTTCTTCTCAGACCTCCCTACATCCCAACTTTACGTTCTTTCTCTCTTTCTCTAAGAAAAATAAACAAAGATGGAATGTTGGAAATTAAAGAAACTGCTCTCAAGACAAGGTGGCTCAGTGGGTTAACTACTTGCTGTCAAGCCTGACCACCTGAATATGATTCCTAAGACCTATGTAGTGGAAGATCTTGCATGATGTCTTCTAACCTTCATACATGTTCTGTGCTGTGCACATGCCCACACACATACACATAAAACAAATGATTGGACATTGAAATAAAAGTTTCAGATATGCTTCCTCCTTCTTTAAAAGGGGAACAAGAATACCCTTGGCAGGGGAATAGAGAGGCAAAGATTAAAACAGACACAGAAGGAACACCCATTCAGAGCCTGCCCCATGTGGCCCATGCATATACAGCCACCCAATTAGACGAGATGGATGAAGCAAAGAAGTGCAGACTGACAGGAGCCGGACGTAGATCGCTCCTGAGAGACACAACCAGAATACAGCAAATACATAGGCGAATGCCAGCAAAAACCACTGAACTGAGAATAGGACCCCCGTTGAAGGAATCAGAGAAAGAACTGGAAAGCTTGAAGGGGCTCGAGACCCCATATGAACAACAATGCCAAGCAACCAGAGCTTCCAGGGACTAAGCCACTACCTAAAGATTATACATGGACTGACCCTGGACTCTGACCTCATAGGTAGCAATGAATATCCTAGTAAGAGCACCAGTGGAAGGGGAAGCCCTGGGTCCTGCTAAGACTGAACCCCCAGTGAACGTGATTGTTGGGGGGAGGGCGGCAATGGGGGGAGGATGGGGAGGGGAACACCCATAAAGAAGGGGAGGGGGAGGGGGATGCTTGCCCAGAAACCAGGAAAGGGAATAACACTCGAAATATATATAAGAAATACTCAAGTTAATAAAAAAAAAAAAGTTTCAGATATCCATGATGCATTAAGTGAGGGAAAAGGGAACATATGATTATATACATTTTTAAATTTCAGATGGAGGCAGGAAATGTGCCATAATATTTAGGGTGTATAATCTTTGGAAAGTAAATTGAATTATGAGTGGCTGATTTTTTTTATGCTTCTGTGAACTTCTTAGTTTTACTAGTATGTACATACTGTTTTTCCATTCCGAAGCAAATCAAATCATAGCCGTCATGTCTCCCCACATTGAAATGGTCGTGGAGAGAGACTGCCGCCGCCGCCTCCTCCTTCTCCTCCTCCTCCTCCCCTCCCCCCTCCCCCTCCTCTTCCCTCCCCTCCCCTCCCCCTCCTCCTCCTGTGTCCCTTTGTTCAGTTGCTACCTATTTGCAGTTCCCATTAAACAAAAGGAAGTTCTTAATCCCACTTCTACTGTATGGAGGGGGAGACTGCTCCATTTATAAACGTTAAGTCCAAATGCTGAAATAGCAGTCGGGCAGCTTCAGTTGCCCAGCAGTAGCTGTGTCAGTGCCTACCTCTGTAAAATGATGGATGCCGTTTAGGAGACAGAAAAACAGAAATCATCACCTTGAAGTGAAAGATGACTTTATGGGAAGATGCAGTCTGTCTTCACCTTCACTCATGTCTGAAATCTCCTGAGAATAAACATGAGAAAATGGAGCAAAAGCGTTTGATCAAGTGTTGAGTACCAAGTGTTGAATTTGAGTAGTGCCATGACTTGCTGACTTTTGGTTCTGTTTTTTAACAGGTCGCTTTAAAGAACTGTAGCACACCCTTACTAAGAGCTTACTATGGCTCCTTGGAAGACCATAGGTTTGTCACCTACTAATAGTTCATACTTCTATTCTTAATCATAATTGATTTGAACCGTATCTTCTATAGAAAACTTTGTTGGTGTGGGCGTGGTCTCGGGAAGCAGAGGCATACAGATCTCTGTGAGTTCATGCAGCCTTGTCTACATAGCACATTCCGGGAAAACAGGCTACAAAGGAAGATCCTTGTTCAAGGTTCTTCAAAGAATTCATTAACTACCAGTTCCATATTGATTCTGTGGGTAGGATAGTAGGATAAATGCCCAATGACTGCTTGTACCAATGACCAGTGTTTCCTTTGTAGCCATTCTCCATGGGGACACTTGTCCATGAAATACATCATCTTCTTTTGCTAAACCATGGAAGGCCTGATGTAGAAAAACAAATCCCAATAGATAGCAATATAGAACAAGTTCTAAAAACAATTAGTATTGTTAAGTTATTAGCAGCAGCACCTTGGTTCTTGACCAAACAGGTTATCAAACTTAACAGTTGCCTTGTTGATCAAAGATTTGAATCATTTGTTATGCTACAAGCTGAACTTGATACTGAAACCAACTTAGTTAAATGTGATGTTCAAGAACAGAATATTTGAAAAGTTAGGTAAACTGATGTCAGTCTGTGGTTTGTATAGTTGTAATTACAGTGCTTGTCAACTGGTGGTTGTAGGCTCCTGTTTGTGTCCCACAGCACATGTCCCCTTACTGAGGGGGGCATATTTGTTGGGTAATCCTGTCTAATACAACCCTTGCTATACAGCCTAAGTGTATGTGGAATGAAGGAAGATGGGGTTAGAATTGTTTGTCAATTCATTAGGGGTCTTGTTTTTAGTGAACCCTGTATTTACTCACAGCATATCAGCATATCAATCATGCATGACTTGAGAGATGTCCCCATTAGCAAATTTTAGTTTTATTTGGTTGTTTCATATCATTTTTTGAGTAGTCTTGACTGAGAAAATAGTTTTAAGTTGAGGCAATGATAGTTTAACCTAGATAAATGTAAGCCTTTGTTATTTATTGTAAAATAACTCTCACAGAGGTTTGGTTTCATTAACTATGAAAGTAGCTATTTGCTTATTACCTGTCTTTGTTTTGTATTAATTCTAGGTTTGGGCTAATACTTGAGAAGATTAAAACAGTGATAAATGATGATGCAAGGTACATGAAGGGCTGCCTGAACATGCGGACTCAAAGTGCTATGCAGTGCGCTCCAACATCAGTGAGTTCCTGGACATAGCCAGGAGGACATACACAGAGATAGTGGACGACATAGCAGGTAATGGTGCCAGCATGCTGCTGCATTGTATCACATGCTTTACTTCTGCTTACTGGAGTGAGTGAGTGTGTTGTGTGTGTGTGTGTGTGTGTGTGTGTGTGTGTGTGTGTGTGTGTGAGAGAGAGAGAGAGAGAGAGAGAGGGAGAGAGAGAGATACATATATATAAAACCCTACTACCTATATATCTATTATATATATAAATATATATAGTATATATATTTATATATATAATATATATAGTATAATTTTATATGTACACAGTAAGGCTAATACACATTGCTCTCTAAAAAGCCTCTTTGAAAAAACCAATGTTGTTTGACCATGCTTCAGTGAGTCTATTATGGGCAATACAAATTGCCTTCTTTTCTTTTTTTGAAGGATGAGGTAATTAACAGTGGATGGATAGATCTGGGAAGACTGGAAAATGAGTGTAGTCTGGGTGTATTATTTGAAATTCCCAGATAATCAGTAAAAAATATTAAGTTGAAAAAAGCAGTGCTATCATCAGACCTGGTGGCACACCGTTCTAATCCCAGAACTTAAGGGCGAGCAGAAACAAATCTTTATGAGTTTGATGCCAGCTCGGTCTACACAGGCCAGCCTGCTCTACCCAGCGAGGTGCCATCTTAGAATAAAAGGAATGATGTCAGAGTACTGGAGGGAAATCATGTGCATGGGAGTTCTGGAGAATAGAGATTATCAATGTGCTTTAGCCAGGAGCGGCAGGCACCAGTTTTATCAGAGGCTTAGCATCTGAGCTACTAGTGACTCACTGCGTGCTTACTGAGCTCCTACAGCGTGCGCACACTGGCCGGGGTCTGGGAATGCACAGTGAAAGGTGATAGAAGGTCCAAGACGAGAGTGCTGGGTGTGCAGGCTGCTTGTGCCCCACACAGGTTGGAGTCATTTGGGAAGAGGAACATCAACTGAAAAAAAATGTCCCTACCAGACTGACCTATGGACAAGTCCATTTTCCTGTTTCATGATGGATAGCAGAGGGTCCAGCTCACTAGGACTGGGAGGGAGTCATGAGAGCAAGCCAGCAAGACTTCAATGGTCTCTGCACAGATCCCACTCTAGGTTCCCGCCCTGACTCCTCTCAGTGATGGGGTGCCACCTCAAAATTGTTCTTCCTTCCTAAAATTGCTTTTTGGTCAAGGTGTTTTATCACAGCAATAGGAACCCTAACAAGACACAAAGTTAACAGAAAAATAATACTAATTAACAAACTTACCAATTATTAGATAGGCATGGCCACTGTAAAGAGAAATGTAGCTGCAAATGCCAGGTGAAATGTCTAGGCCCCAAATGGTGAGTCGGTTGGGAAAGCAGGAAAGCCAGCAGGAGCTTGTGTAGGGGCGCAGGGTCCGTGGGAAGACTCGAGCTGCTGCAGTTTATGTGGCTTCTGTTTTCCTGAACAGTCGAGTAACGAGACAGAACTCTAATACTACTATTCTTGTTCTCTCTTGTTTTAATTTTTATAATTTCTTCTTTAGAAACACACATCAGACAGCAGCGTTTTAAGGGACTTTCCACATCTTTTAGACATTAACATTTTTTTTTGATGTTTAAAAAAAACTAAGAATAGTTTCCTGTTTGTGTATAAAAATAATAAGTAAAAGGCTATGACTGCAGGGAAATTTGCCATCAGGAGATTCTTGTTTTCCTGGTTTCTGGTCCCTAGGAATGATATCACAGCTCGCAGAGAAGTACAGCCTTCCTTACGGACCAGCTTCAGCTCAGCGAGGGGGTTTTCATCCAGATGACCACAGACTGCTGCGCTCTCCAGTGACCAGCTTCCTTCAGAGTTTATTAAGGTTAACTCAGTGCCAAGGAAATGGCTGTTCCTGGTTTCGTGGAATTGACGGTAGACTTTCCAGGCTTCTGTTTGGGGCGTGGCTTTGCTACTGTACCCCACTGAGCAGCCACACCATACTGACTCCTTGAGGGGACAACTGAAGGAGGCAAAAGGCAAATGAAACAAAGTCCAAAAGATGTTTTTGACAAAATTTAGGAAATCATTGGAGTGCCTTTTGTTTAAAATTGTTAAATATCATTGTTTTATATGTGACACTGGAGGTGAGAGGACATCTTGTGCCAGTCAGGTCTCTCCTTCCACCCTGTGGGTCCCAGGATTGACCTCAGGTCTCCAGGCTCGGCTGTGAGTTCTTTTACCTGCTGAAGGACCTCACCTACCTCTTATTTTACACAGTTTTCCAGACTCATTTTCCTGTGAAAGGTTTAAGAATGTCTGCAGTAAGGAAATACGCTTGTTTTCATAGTGTTTTTAAGCCTGTGACTATGGAGGACTTTTTCCTGTGGACACACTCTCCTGCACACACAGACAGTACACACAGACACTGTCTTACTGTGAGGTGGACATGAAAAGGTCACAGAGCTAGACTCTGAGTAAGGTTCCATAGGGGACACGGGCTGAGGAGGGTCCTAGTCACAGTGGGGTCACAGAGGGTCCCTGCTGTCCACCATGTGTGTCACCTGCCAATGAGATGCAGTCCATAAGGCCATGTCAGAACTTACCAGTCAGTCACTGGAGAGCTTGGGTTAGAAATATCTTGCTTTTTCTTTACATGATCTTGTTTTTATTTTCACAGACAGTGTTTCAATTTCCTTGTACTACTTTATCCTAGAAAGTAAAGTGGTTAATCTGAGCACTGACCTTCCCGTCCTATGAGCTGTGTGTTTTTTACCTCATGTGCATGTACACGTAGCTTGACATTGCTTTTAACTCCCTACAGATTTCTAAAGTGAAAAACTCATATAGCTTTACATCAGCAGATTTAATTAAAATGAATGAAAGATGCCAAGAGTCTTTTATGAGAAATCTATCACATGACCTACATGTAAGAGCATTTGAAGTATTTGAGTACAGAATTAAACTGGTTTAGTTAGGGGAACTATAATAGGTTTAATTAATTGACTCTGTCTTATTACAGGCAGTTGAGTTGTGACTGTTAGAACAGAAAGCCTGCCACTGTGTTGAGAACAAATGGACCTCATGGAAGCATGAGGGGAGGCAATAGGAAGAGCTAGCTGGACTCCCAGGACTTCTGCACGGGCCCTGCGCCATTGTGCAAAGCTTGTGCAAAGCATGAGCTTCTCTTGGGCTTAATTCAGCTTATTTTCTCCCATGCCCTGAGCGTTGGCTTCTCACATTCTGGTATTTCTAAGGCAGCATCACAATAGTGCCAGCTCTTCTCTTGTCCATGGAACAGTAGCTTTGAATATCGGAGAGACAGAACATCTAGAACTGGTAGACTGAGATGGAGTGGAAGATGTAGGCTTTCAAAAGTCTCAAGTCCTGGGCCTCAGATACTATTAATACAAATTCTGGGTGCATCCTTGGAAGGGGAATAATCCCTGGAGTGTATTACATCATAACCTTGCTCATAAAAATCTAAACAATGACATGATTTAAACATGGGGTGCACCTGTGTATATGTTTGTATTTGTGTATGTGACTCTTTGTTTGTCTGAGTTTCTATCTCTTCCTCGTCCCTTTCCCCCTGTGTCTTTGTGTGTGTGTGTTTTGTGTGTCTCTGTCTGTATGTTTATATATGTGTTTATGTTTTTGTGTGTGAGAAAGATTACTAGCAGATAAGATGTATGTATAATGAGCACTGGATTATATCTATGTAAAATATTTTATATTTTCTAAAGCACATTATTTATTTGAAAATGTCTGTTTTGTTTATATTTAATGAGGCCATCATTTCAACAATGAATATAGAAGACGATGGATTATTTTTTATCTGATAGATGTGATGGTGAACTGAGACACGTATATTTTATCTAAAATGAGCCAACCAAACAATAGACTTTCTTGTAGTGCACAACTGTGAATGCTGTTGTTCTTAAGCAATTAAAGCCTGCTCATCTCCTTGTCCGCTCTGTGTTTCAGGATAGTGTGCAAGCTGCTCAGTGAGATCTACGAGCACATCCATTGCTTGTACAAGCTCTCGGACACAGTGTCAATGCTGGACATGCTGCTGTCGTTTGCTCATGCCTGCACTCTCTCTGACTACGGTGAGTCACTGCCTTGACAAGAAAAGCATGTGGCATACTGAAGTTTGTATTTTGTTCAACTTTATAGAACAGTTGTGCATAGTTTGCTCTTTTTACTTAAGATAGTTTCTTGCCTATGACACACAATGGAGATAGTGGAATCACCATTTTAAAAAGTCTCAGGGGCTGGATAGATGGTCCCATGACTGGGAATGCACTCTGTTGTTCCAGCACCTGAGTTTGATTCCCAGCACCCACCACTGCTTGTAACTCTTCCCCATGGACAGACACCTGGCTGCCTAGGGTGCTGCATTCACATGCACATACCCAAGCACAAGCACACAAACACATAATTACAATAAAAATAATCTACAGAAATTTGAAGTTAAATTCAAATAATATTCATTTAAAACTTGGCAAGTCAAAAAGAACAAAGCTACAGTAATTTTTAAAGATTTCCCAAGTAAGAAAGACTGCTGAAGTGGCCATGATTCAAAAGTTATAACCTGGATACTCATTAGTAGCGGTATACTGACTACTAACAGAAGCAAATCTGCATGGTGCACATCTCTCAGCTCTGGGGCACGAGTGCACTAAGATCTGTGCTACATTTCACACCCCAAGTCTGTATAAAGGCCTTTCTGCAAATGTATAGCCATTTTCCAATGTCAGATCACCATTCCAGTAGAGTTAGCCCCTGAAACTTCTTATGAAACTCACCAGTAATTATCATGCAAACACCTAGACCTAGTGTGTGCTAATTATGGTTGAGTAACTGCAGGTATGATAATGTTAAAATTAACATTTGTGATTAATTTAGCAACAACATTTCTGATTTGTTACATTGATTGGTTGTTTTCTAAAGATTATTTTTGATATATACATACATATATATATATGTATGTATGTATGTGTGTGCATAAATATATGTCTGTGCACCCTATGCATGCAGTGCACTTGGAGGCAAGAAGAGAGGATCTGGTCACCTGAAGTTATGGGTGGTTGTGAGCTGCTATGTGGGTGCTGGGAACTGAACCCAGGTCTTCTGCAAAGTAACAAGTTCACTTCACCACTGAACCATCTCTCCAGTACCATTACATTGATTTGTTTTTGTGGGAAGTACCTTACAAAATTTTTTTATACTTCTAAACATAAATTTTAATAATGCCAAATGATACTAGCAAACAATAAATAATAGATACTAACTTTTCTCACTGCTGTCTTAGGATGGAATATTTTATTCTTTCACATTTTCTTTGGGATCAGAACTTTACCTTGGGATCTCAAGTATTGCAGACTGTTGAACACGAGTTAGAGAGTGAGGATGGCCCTACCTTCAGACCGCCCACCTCACGCATGCACTGGCATGCCCACTGTAAGCAGTCTGGCATGGACTTTAGCAAGCACTCTATCAACTGGACATGTCCCCGCCCAGGATTTGCTGTTCTAATAATTGTTTTGTTAATTATTAAGTAACCTACTATTTAATTTGAGAAATATATCTAAATTCCCAAATGTAGTAGTTTTTAAGATCCCTTTGGTTTTTTCTGTACCAACTCAGTCTGTGATGAGTTTGAAGCTTACCCATGCAGTCCATTTCTCAGAGAGATCCCTCTGTCACCTAACAGGTCCTTTGTACTTGGGTTTCTCCATTTCCAAAATAGGTTTTTAGACATATTTTCAAGGGTGTAGGACAGAATATTACTTTTGTTTGGCTCCACTTTTTAGCTACACTCTGCTTTCAACACTAAATGGTTAGATGGGAAGCAATGTTTAGGCCTCCTAGGTAAACATTCTATGTAGAGGAGTCAGTGGTTATTTTGAAGACATTGCCAATGGCCATATGGTTCATTTTAATTTTTACAGATGTTTCATAAGTTGTTTTGGAAACCAGGACAGTGAAAAGGAACTACATTCTCTGGAAATAATTAAAAATAATGAGTTATACCCATTACAATTAAGGGAGATTCAAGAGTATACTGGGGATAAAGTAGTAACTTACTGTCCCAAATTAGGCTCATAAAGTTACTAAGGCCAGGCTGCTGGAAAGATGGCTCAGCGGTTAAGAGCACTGGTTGCTCTTCCAGAGGTCCTGAGTTCAATTCCCAGCAACCACATAGTGGCTCACAACCATCTGTAATCAGATCTGTTGTGTCTGAAGACAGCTACAGTATGGGATCTGGTGCCCTCTTCTGGGCTTCAGGCATACATGCAGGAGACTGCTGTATACATACTAAATAAATCTTTAAAAAAAAAATTACTTAGGCCAGCCCCCATGTATATACCACAATATGTGTGTGTGTGTGTGTGTGTGTGTGTGTGTGTGTATTCAGCTTTAAAACCCCCCTTCTTTTTTCAGTTCGACCAGAATTTACTGACACTTTAGCCATCAAACAAGGATGGCATCCCATTCTTGAAAAAATATCTGCAGAGAAACCTGTTGCAAACAATACATATATCACAGAAGGGAGTAACGTTCTGATCATCACTGGACCAAATATGAGTGGAAAGTCCACGTTCTTAAAGCAGATTGCTCTTTGTCAGATCATGGCCCAGATCGGTAAGCTGCACTTCACTGTATGATTGCCAGTTGTGAGGTTTGAACAAGAACGATCCCATAGCTCACATGGGCTGGGAGCCCAGCCTCTAACAGCGGAGCCTGCTCTCTGGTCCTGGGCTCACATCTCTGAATGTGTAGACTCCAGTTATGGAGCTGCTGCTGGATTAGGAGCTGTGACTTTGCTGGGGGGAGGTGTCTCACTGGGAGTGGACTTTGAGGTTTTAAAAGCCAAGCCATTCCCAGGTAGTTCTCTCTCTCTCCAACCGGAGGATAAGTCCAAGGTCTCAGCTTCTCTTCTAGTGCCATGCCTGCCTGCTGCCATGCCCCCCACCATGATGGTCATGGACTCACCCTATGGAACTGTAAGCCTCTGTACACATTTTCTTCTATAAGTTGCCTTGGTCATGCTGTTTTCATAGCAATAGAAAAATACCCAAGACACCAAATCGTGAGTAGGATAAACTATTTTTAGTGACCACATGACATTTTCTAAACATTACAACATTGGGCATAGAGACTTTCTCCTTATGTATATAAGTATGTATAATGTGTGTTTGTGTGTATGCATGTACATGTGGGTAAATGCCTACCAATGCTCCAGCACTGTTACATATGTCTTCATGTTGAGATCTAACATAAGTCTTACAGCTAATTTTTCTGAGAACTGATTGTGAATTATAGGAGGCCAGTCATGGCAGCTCACACCCGTATCCCAGCAGTACTAGGGAGGTGGAGAAGCAGGGGATCAGAAGCCAAGCTCACATATGTAGTTGAAACCCACTTGGGCTGTAAGAGATCCTGTCTTAAAGAAAAGAGAGGAAGGGGGGAATGAGAGGATTGGGGGGGATCACTGCACTAAATTGAAACCTGGCTTCGCATGCTTTTCACTCAGTAGCCCTGATCTGGTTCTCTTATGTATCCCAGAGTGACCTCCTCTTCCTGTGCTAGGTGTTCAACTGTCTGAGGCACTTAGTTTACTTTTTATCACTTTCATCTTAAATTCTGGTGTGTGTGTGTGTGTGTGTGTGTGTGTGTGTGTGTGTGTGTGTGTCTGTCTGTCTGTCTGTCTGTCTGTCTGTCTGTCTGTCTGTCTGTGTGTGTGTGTGTGTGTATTGTCAGACCTGAGTGCAAAGTAAACTGAAGCTTGAAGGCATATATATGAGTAGCCTGGAGACCCTGCAATCTTAGACAAGTTACACTGCTCTTAGTTGCCGTCCAAGCTCTGCCTCCCCACCAGTAGCAGCGTGACCACCTGTGATCATAACTGGTGGATCCTGAGAGGGGAGCAAGGCAGGAAGGACTTCCCCAGAGCTAAGAGACCACAGGCAGTGCTGCTGGATGGGACCTTATTAAGGGAGAGGAAGTTTAATCTGGCTACCAGGCTACATGACCTCCTCCAGTGGGCCTTTCTTCCTCAGCCAGGCCCTGTCCCCATCCTTCTTTTGCCCTAGATCCAGGACTAATTTCACTTGCATTTCCCTCCCATTACATCACCTTTATCTACACAGGGCTCTGTGAGAGATGTTTCCCATTCTACATTGTTTGTTTTGTCTTATGATGTTAGAATGACTTTCATGTCACATTATGTAGAAAAATGGGTTAACACTCAGATCTTCTGCTTTCAAATGGAGAGTAGATAGCTCAATAGCATAAGAATAGACTCATGGAATATAACTCATCTTTCTTTTGGTTTTTACTGTCCTGCTTTGGACACATTTCTGCATGGTTGCACAGACACAACTATTTGTGTTTTACAGTGATTTTTCATCAGCCTGGCCCTCACATGTTTCTTTCAGATTTCGTTTGTTTCTCTCTTGAACATGATTTATCGGTTAGCTAATAACTAATCCTTTATGAAGGTTAAAGTGGCTGCTTTCTTTTGATGTGGCTGAGCATCACATCAAGCACCACAATCTTTGGGTTTCTGCGTGACTTGTAAGGCAGGTACCAGAGGCACTCGTCTTCTCTATGCGAAAGGGTTTAAGTCCCAGCTTGTACAGTGAGCAGAGAGCCAGGGCCGTACTCTGACTCCACGTCCAGCACTCTGTGAGGGGCGCGGTGCTGTGGTACCTTCCTGTCTATTGGAAGTGCTGCTTCTCTTTCACAGGCTCCTTCGTCCCAGCACAGTACGCCTCCTTCAGGATTGCTGCGCAGATCTTTACGAGAATCAGCACTGATGATGATATTGAAACAAACTCTTCAACATTTATGAAAGAAATGAAAGAGGTAACTAAGCAATATTCCCTTTCTTTAGAAGCACATCAAGTGTCCGAGCATCCAGAGTTACTGGTGCGCTTCAGTTCCTGAGAGCCAGAGGGCAGTCAGACACAGCTTCCTAGTGAGTCCTGGGCGAAATGGAAGCCGATGCTTCACAGAAAACACAGCTCTGGGCGGCCATGGTGGGGTATCTGACAGGCTTTTCAGAAGGCAGTGGTGTTTTCACATAGAATCAATTGTCCGTTAGCTTTAAAAGTCATTGTCTTTGCCCATACAAACAAGGGGAATGAGAATGCTTGCTCCCCACAAACATGTATACCCTTCCCTTTCTGATCTGAGTAAACCCTACCTGTGCCCAAGGCAGAGCACTTATAACGTCTGTGCTCGGAAGGATTCATGCATCACTGTGAGCTTAGGTTTCTTTTCTGATGTGTCATAGAAGGTGAGGTTTTAAAAAAGAAACACATTATTTTTACTTAGCATGTATAGAATGCCTGTGAGGATTCTATCAATAGTTTAGATACATGAAGGTTTGTCTTTTATTTATTTATTTTTGAGAAAGGATATCACTATCTCTAGCCCTCCCAGGCTGGGCACGAACTCACAGAGATCCACCTGCCTCTGTCTTTCTAAGTGCTGGCAGTGTAGCTGAGTGCTTCTGTCTCCTAGGAAGCATATCTTTTAAATAGAGCCTGCTTGCACAAAAAGCTAGTCTGTTATAATGCAATTGAGTGGAAGTCTGTATTTGAGAAAGAGGATGATATTCTCCAGAGGGAAAGAATTTCTATCAATTTAAGTCTTGTTGTTTGTTGGCCAGGGATTTAAATTTGTTAAACAAATATGTTTTTTAATATCTTGTTCTGTCTTTAGCAAATATAAGTATGTTTTCAAGTAAATATATTTTGAATTGGTTTTCAACATTGTATAACGGTGATTGGTAATTTGTGGAGAAGAGAACGACCATCTTTGTGTCTTATTTAAGCATTTAATGTTCACTGATGTGCTTCTTCATGTTGTAGATAATACTGTTTTGTTGTCTCATACATATGTAGATGTCTGTTTTTATATATGGAGTATTCAAATGGAATTATTAGTTATGAGATTGCCAGAAAGAGAAGCAATATGTTATTTTCTGCTCAGCAGGATTTCTCTATTAAAATAAATTTCAGACATATTTATAAAGGGACCAATTTCCCTGTTTTTTAAGAGAACAGCATTGCTTGGGTTTAATGAATAGTATTAAAATTATGTCTTCCAGATAGCATATATTCTTCACAATGCTAACGACAAGTCACTCATACTGATTGATGAGCTTGGCAGAGGCACTAATACAGAAGAAGGATTGGGATTTCTTATGCTGTCTGTGAGCATCTGCTGAAGCACAAAAGGTATGCCCTGTTCATCCTAAATGGCCTGTTTCATGTATGCAACATGATGATTGTGTCAACACCAAAATAGCTCTTTAAACAATTTTGGGTAAAAAGGCATACTACAGGGATTTTGTTTGATTTCTGGTGAAAGTAGAAATAATTACTGTTGTGTATACAAGAAATCAATGAGTAAATTGAGACCTACAGATAGTGCAAAAGTCAGTTGGCTTTAATTTAATCAAATCGAATAACAAAATATGAAGATGTTACATATTACAGAATCTGACAATTTGAAGACAGCACGTTACACATGTAACAATCTCTGAGGCATCATAGAACAAAATACCCAGAGGAAACAGCATCCTTTAAAGAAAACAGGTTCTCATGAATCTTGTAAAAGTTATTTTTGCTTTGTTATTGAGCTAATTTGGAAAATTATTTCATAGATGACTATTTAAAATATATTTAGATATGAGAAATGTAAAAGCACATTTTCATAATTAAAAAATACCTTAAAGCATCTTTAAGGAGTTTTTTTAACCTTAAACAAGAGTCCACAATAGTTCATTATAGAGGGTGAAAAACTATCTCATATATTTAATAAAAGTAGTGTTAATACACATATTTTATGTAATTTCAAATGTCAGCCAGAATTTCTCACATGAACAAGACCTTATATCACACATCAACATGTCCACAGGCAGCGGCTTAGACCTGGCTATCTGTCCTTTGGTGGTAACAGATCCTTGCTGCTGCAGGGTCACAGACCCAGATGTGACCCTCTGTTGCCACACAGGCCAGGACCACCCCACCATGGTCTGAGGAGGCATCACCGGCCACTCACATCAGGCTGCTCCTCACGACCCTCGAGTCTCCTCTGTCTCTTTTCTCTGCGCCCACTTCCTTCTGCTTCTCCTTCTCGTTCATTTCTCCACCACTCACCTGCTCCTCTGAGTGGTGCCCGGGGCTTGCTCAGGGTCTGAGGTTGCCTTAGGTGTAGTCTCAGGAGTGTTAGGCCCTACCCATGCATTCTGACACCAGGAAGGTCATCTCCGCTATGGCCAGACCTCAGGCCTGCACAGCACCAGACTGAGTGGTCATCTAAGGCTTGCTCCTTACCTGGGTCACCTGCATGGCCCCATGGGGAGGTCATCTGTCTCAGACTCACTCCCTCATGGGATCTGTGGCACCAGGCGCAGGCTCACTTTTTCAGTGAATGTTAATCATTCAGATGCCGTGGGGTCAGCACACTGAGCACAGACAGATCTCTCCTCTCTGCCCCTGCTGGCGTCCACGTGACACAGCAGCCAAGCCTCAAGGGCTCTAGGGGCAGTCGAGGTTACTTTTTACTGAATTAACCTAATAGGGCTTATAAAGGTCTTGTGTGCATGTGTGCATGCTGAAAAGGACCCTAAGTCATGGCCTGGCTCTTGGGAAGCCAGTGCTCTCCCTATCACAAAGCTGCATCTGCAGCCCTTGATGCACGTGTCCTTCTAAGCACACTGTTGTCAGTCATTCACTGCTCAGCAGTTTGAAGGCCAATCTTTTATGTCAGCAACTCCCATAAGTTTCCTCCACCAAGACCAGATAACTCCTTCCAAAGCTGTGTCCAGTGATCTCCCCACTAAACCACTCCTCTTAAGGGCCCTCTGTTGGGGTCAGAAGTCCTAACAAAACCCAGGAAATGACAAGAGGCATTTCAGTCAGGGACAACAGCACAGACTCGGGGCGGACTGTGTCTTTCAAGCGTTCATCTTAGTGAGTATTTAAGCAGATCCAAAAGATGTATTCAGGCTGCTACTGATCAATCAGGGCTGCAGAGCAGACTCAGGGGCTGAGCTGCGACCCTGAGCCAGAATGCTGCGGGAGCAGATGTGCCGACTATCCCAGCAGTTAGGAGAGAGGCGTCCTTAGGAGCAGCGTCTTGTGGTTCAGTTATGCTGCTCCATTGGTTGGATTATTCCACTATGGCGATATCTTGTCTAGCACTCATGTCTCAACTCACCAACCAGCATGTCAGTTACCCATGTACATCCTCTCTCTCTCAATAACCAGCATGTCAGTTACTAGGAAAGGTCTTGGGAACTTAAACTTTGACCCCTATTCAAAATGGAAATTTTATTCAAAATGTCTTCAGCTTTGTTCTTTCTTACTCTCCATCTCCCTGGAGTTTGCCACACTGGTCAGCTGTGACCAGTTAACTATCCAGGACACACCCGCTGTATCAAACTACTAGTCACAGTTGGGGAATTTCTATGTAATATTGTCAAATCTTTATGCTTTTTTGCTGTTATCTTTGGTTGAGACATTTGCCAGCCAAATATTTAATTTTCTTTCTTTTGAGACAGAATCTTGTTATACACCCTTACTAGATGGCCTATATTCTCTGTGAATTGCAAACTGGTCCCAAACTCAGCAGTTTTCTTGGTTTAGCATTTCAGATGCTGGGATTTATGACATTTAAATTTCAACCAATCCTCTATTATTTCTTAAGTGTAATAGCTCTTTTTCGGGGGGAGGGGCTGTTGAGGAAGGGTTTTTCTGTGCAGTCCTCGCTGGAACTTGCTCTGTAGACTGGGCTGGCCTTGAACTCGCAGAGCTCTATCTGCCTTTGCCCCTCAAGTGCTCAGGGAATTTCTCCTTGAATTTAATTTCTGGCACAAAAAGAAAACAAGAAAAAAAAAACAAACATAAAATAAAAGCCTTGAGAATTTAAATACCTAATAAATTGCATTAACTCCATGTTCTGCTGGTCCTTCTAGGAGGAGAGCGCAGTGTGAAGGGCGCAGTGTTGAGGAAAGTGCTGTAAGGCTGTGGCAGAGCTGTGGCGCCTCCCTAAGAGGTAGCCACCTTTCGAAATCGCTTTCTCTGCTCAACTTTATCTCTTTACTTTGGAATTTAGTCTTTTCTCATGACATTTTTTTGTTTGTTTCTTTGTTTGAGAGAGAGTTTCTCTCTGTAGCCTGGTTGTCCTGGACTCTCTTTGTAGACCAGAGTAGCCTCAAAGTCACAGAGATCTGCCTGCCTCTGCTTCCTGAGTGCTGGGATTAAAAGGTGTGCTCCTCCATGCCTGGCAGTCTCTTTCACATATGTTGTGCGTGCAAACAAAGTTGACCTTTCATTGGATATAAACTTGAAAACCCATGGCCTGAACATGTCATCTCTGAGATGATGGTTTTTACTCCTGCCTTTGCCAAACTTGTTGGAAGGTTAAGCTAATTGTTATGTTTAAAAATAGTTGAAATAGGTTTTTTACAGATAATTTAAAAGTACTCATACTCATTGTTTATTATGTTTCTAGGCATTTACCTCTTCACTACCCATTTCCTGGAGACTGTGCCATATAGACACCCTGTATCTTAATGTAGAAAACATGCATTTTGAAGTTCAGCATGTAAGAATACCTCAAAAATAAAGGCGCAATTTTGTATGCCTACAAACTTTCAGGACTCACGAAGAAAAAAAAAACTATGGTACTGCATGTAGAATTTAAATGTAGACATCAAGACAATGCACGTCTCTTAAGGCAGACCTCTTTCCCCTTTGTTTGCCTGTCCCCATCCTTCTCTGTGTTTATATGCTTTCTAACAGCCTAGTTTCTTTGCCAATTCATAATATATATGAGTTTATGTTCTTTGCTTGTCATTTATGTCTTCTGAACTGATACATTACAACTGAACTGTAGCATTAGAACAGCATAAAGCCCTAGGAGCCTTGGCTTGTAGAAAGTTTAAGTTTTTTTTTTAAAAAAGGTTGTTTATTTTATGTGTATGGGTTTTTGCCTGCATGTATGTATATGTACCCCTGTGTTGTGTGGTGCTCAAGGGAGACCAGAATCGCGTGGGATCCTCTAAACTGGAGTTACAGATGGTGGTGAGCCGTCCGTCAGTAATGTCAGTTGAACATCAGTGCTCTAGAAAGAGCAGTGAGGGCTCTAATCACTGAGCTGTCTTTCCAGCCTCAGTGCAACAGATACATTTATAAATTGTATAATTTTACATATCATTACTTCCCATACACTCATTTTTCCATAGTCACTTTATTCTCAGGGTATTTTATAGTTAAATCTAAAAAATCTTAAAATGGAATACATTAGTTGGGTGGTGGTGGTGCATGCTTTTAATCTAATCACTTGGGAGGCAGTGTCAGGTGGATCTCTGAGTCTGCAATCCTGGTCTACAAACACGTTCAGGATGTGTGTGTGTGTGTGTGTGTGTGTGTGTGTGTGTGTGTGTGTGTGTGTGTGTGTGTGTGTGTGTGTGTGTGTGTGTGTTGTGTTGGGTTTGGGGTTTTTACTGCTGTGAACAGACACCATGACCAAGTCAACTCTTACAAGGCCAACATTCATTTGGGGCTGGTTTACAGGTTCAGAGGTTCAGTCCATTATCATCAAGGCAGGAGCATGGCAGCATCCAGGCAGGCATGGTGCAGGAGGAGCTGGGGTTCTACATCTGCATCTGAGCTGCCCTAGAACACTGGCTTCCAGGCAGCTAGGATGAAGGTCTTAAGACCCATGCACAGTGGCACCCACTCCAACAGAGCTATACCTGCTAATATTGCTACTCCATGGACCCAGCATATACAAACTATCTCTCTCTCTCTCTCTCTCTCTCTCTCTCTCTCTCTGTGTGTGTGTGTGTGTGTGTGTGTGTGTGTGTGTGTGTGTGTTTCAAACCATGACATTCTTAAATTCTTGTCAACTACTTTCTATGTAAATAACTGTGTAACATGCAGATTCTCATGTTCTGGAAATTTTCAACTTTCCGCATTTTGAAGTCTTCAAAATCACTTTTATCTATGGATATGAGCTCTTATGAGAAAAATGAAACCTGCTTTACTATTTAAAAGTAGGAAATGAACTGGGCAGTTTCCTGAATCACATAGTTAGTAAGCCTTCTCACTCTCCATTCAACTGGGAATTGGGTGAGATGGAATAATCTGTCCTGGATATGGAGTCATCAGAATTCAGTAGTTATCAAGTGTCAGCCCTATTTTTAAGCACAGAAATCAGTCATTTGGGTGAACATGTGGTGCTGCTTCTGCCTTCTGACCCTGCAGGAAGGTAAACTGTTGGCATCCTTAGGAAGCCTGTGGAAGGGCAGCGCCTGCCGAGGAGGGAGTTGGCACTTGGCGTTTGTATAAAGGTATCATGGAGGGACTTCATGCTCACTGAACTGTCTGCTGGATTGAAGAACACACAGCCAAGACTACACAGCAATGATTTAATGTCCATTTTCTGTAATTTTGGGATTAAAAAGCTGCAGAGGCCTCCTCACTTCAACGCCATCAATTGTCTTGGATGCCAGAGAGATCCTAACCCACAAATTACAAGGCAAATCTCGGTAAAAATAAACACCTCCCAAACTTTGTAAATAAGACCTTAAAGTCTGCATTTGCTTGCTGTGACACAGCTTACTGTAAGAACTTCATGCAGCTAGACACAGCCACTCAGGCCCTTGCCCTGGTGTGCATGCAGTCAAGGGTGGGTAAAGCTTGCAGAAGCCAGGGCAGCACCGGGAAGGGAAGGAGGAGGAGCTGCAGGCAGGGAGTGTCAGCCACCTCAAGAACAGAGGCTGGCTGCTTTCTAGGGATTTAACTCATGGATTTTTTGCTTTGTCATGTTTTGTTTTTGTTTTTTGGTGGATAGCGTTACAATGGAAAGTACATACAATATTTCAATATGTACTATTATGGCTTTTTGCATCTAAATATATTCATAATCAAAAATTTAAGATAAAAGTCAATTTTAGTTAAGAAAATCTCTTCTTTAAAAGATGAAGTTGGTTCTTTTTTATTATTATTAATCATTCCATTCATTCCATCTCAACTTCCTGTTGTTTTAACAGACAGAGTTCTGCTCCTGAATAATTACCGCTTCTTTTATTTTGGGAGAGCAAATCTGTTTGAAATGTGCATTTAAAAGCATGAACTGCAACATTCAATCTTTTTACCTTTCAAAGCTCTTCTTTCCATTATGCGCTTAAACCTGTTTTCTTTATGAATAAATGGTCCTATGTCTAAATAGTAAATTGTAGGGAGGATCATTCTGCTTTCAGCTTTTTTTAGTTCATAGAAGTTAAGTGACTTGCTAAGAAACAGTGGGTCCAAGTGAAGTCACATGTCCAACCTGGAAATCAGATCCTTTTTCTTTTTGTTTCATAGTGTTTGAAAAAATCCAGGAAATTAACCCAAGGTATGTGGAGCTGCTGTAGTGTGGAAGTTTCTTCATGAATAGTTACTTGTCCATTTCATTCTTTTTGTTGTGCTGTTTTTTGGTTTATTTTTAGTTTTTGTTTGTTTTGATTGGTTTTGTTTTATCATTTTTTTTTTCAGTGTGCTTTTTTCCTTTGGTTTCTGAACTGTATCTGTGACTTTACTTGCGAATCGTCTTTTGAATTACATATCAGCCCTTTGGGCATTATTCTCATTCACGAAGACCCTTCGTTGCCTATTCTTCATGTCCATTTCCATCCCATGGTCTATATCCATATTCTGTATCCCATGTTATATATTCCATGTTACATGTCATGTTCATACCCCATGTTCTGTATCCCCGCTATGTATCCCGTGTTACCAACCAACTCTCTTCCCTTTAGTCTCCCTAATGGTGTTGAGAGTACTCATCTTGAGCCTAGTGTTCCCACTTGAATCTCTATGTTCAACAATTTGCATACTCATCCTGTTCCCTTGCTCAGCCTGGCTTAGGTGACTTTGTCAAAGAGCATCTCCATGTTTTGAGTGTTTGATGACCCTGTGTCTGTAAATAATTTCTGATTTGCGCTTAAAGAACTACTTGATCATCTTGAGTTCTTTTGGATGCCTAACCCTGCAGTGTTTCTGTCTCCCATCATCTTGCCTGCCGAGTTGGACTCTCTGCGTTTTCCCCAATGCCATCTTTTTAGAAACCTTGTTTCAGATATTGTCAAAGTAACTTTTACTCCTTCCTCCCCTCGATCCACTTTCTTAGCTGCCTGTCTTCCTTTTTTGCCTCCATGTTTCTTCACTTGACTCTCCGTCTCTCATATGCTTAGTGCTTTTCAAAAATCTTCTCCAACCTTCTCACACATCTCTTCCTTCTGCTGTGTCAGCGTCGTCTAACACCAACCCTTTAATACATTTCCTCATGTTGTGTGACTCCCCAACCAGAAAATTATTTTCATTGCTACTTCATAACTGTAATTTTGATACTGTTATACTGTTGTAAATCATAATTTTAAGTGTCGATATGGGATATCGATATGTAACTCCTGTGAAAGGGTTTTCAACCTCCATTGAGATCATGGCCACAGGTTTGAGAACTGCTGCTCAGACAGTACTCTTCCTGGAGAAATATTAACTTCTCCCATGACTCACTTACAGACTAACTTTCTCCTAAGCTGTAACTAATGAAACCACCTATTCTCTGTACTTACACCATCCCCATCCCCATCCCCATCATCCCCATATCCCAATCCCCATCCCCTAGACCCTGTACTGTCTTTTCCCAGCTCTTACCTGGTGCCTAGTAGATTTATTCCCCAGAAAGTTTTGATCCTGTGGGGCTTTGGGACCTTGTCCTCTCCACAAAAGAACCCCTTCCTTTTCTTTCTTTTCTTTTTTTTTTTTTAAAAGATTTATTCGTTTATATATGTAGGTACACTGTGGCTGTCTTCAGATACACCCAGAAGAGGCATCAGGTCTCTTTACAGATGGTTGTGAGCCACCATGGGTTGCTGGGAATTGAACTCAGGACCTCTGGAAGAGCAGTGGTTACTCTTAACCGCTGAGCCATCTCTCCAGCACCCGCCCTTCCTTTTCTTCACGTGCCCAGTGTATTTGGTTTGGAAGGTGTTTGCCTCAGCCCCCTTCTGTGTGCAGTCTGCACTGTTCATAGTCTTTTCCCCAACTTCCATTTGCTAGTTCCACTAACCCTGCATCCATTCCTCCCCACATTTCTTATAACATCTTTTAAAAATGTTTTTAATGATCATTTAAACTTTCACATGCTGTTGGGCAGGGTAGGGACAGAAACAGGAATTGCTTCTCTTTATCATGTGTTCCCAAAGATTGAGCTAAGGTCATCAAGTCTGGTGATAAGCACCTTTACATTCTGGGGCATCTTGCCAGCCACCCTTCAATATATCATCAGTTTTTAAATAAAAAATCAAATTTTCATCTGTTGGAAAAAAGCTCTTGTCTTCCGTCAAATGCCCTCCATTACAGCTGTTTGTGGCCCCTTCCTCACAAACCGCGTTTTCATTAGACTTTTACTGTCTTTCCTATCCACCCTGTACACTTTCCACATTGTCTCTCAGTGCATAAATCCCACCGCCCTAATCAGGAGCTGTCAGACACATTAACAAGTTGAAGTTGAGCCTTTAAGGTCTTCTACAATTATCAGAGCATGCAGTTTTAAGTGCCTGGGGTTTCTAGGTTTTAGTTTGCTTTAGGGTCTTCTTTTGTTTTGTATGCCCTTATCCTACCTCAATGGTTCATGTCATTTGCTTCCATTACTGATGTGTCATCTCCTGGTTGTGTTTCAGGTCTCTACCCCCTGCTTTGACTGTTTCTCTACCCAGAATTCTCAGTTTGGCACTGCAGTCAGTCAGACTGGTTCGTTCTCTTGTCTCCTGTGAGCTTTCCTGGTCTGTGCTGGCAGTGGGCTTGCCTTCTCTGCACTGCGCGCCCGGCTCCTCTTACAGACCTCCCATAACCACAGTCAGGGCTCACGGCAGGCCACACAGTACTCACAGGCACTGCGAGAGTGTCGCTGCTGGAGCTCCGTTAGCATTAGCACGATTGTGGTAGAAACACGCAGACACAAGCTTCAGTGCCTAGAGCACACCCCAGCTTTATATAAAGAAGAGTAATTAATTAAGGGCACCAATGGATGACCAGACATGACTGTATTCTGCTGCACTGAAGTTTACTCACTTTACTGTGTTGGAAGAGGGAAGTGTATTTTACAGAGAGGTGTCTGCCTAGGACTTTAAGAAGTACTGGGAAACTTACTAAGTTTTCAGTTATTAAGGTAGAAATTGTTGGTTACCTACTTCAGTGAGTTGTATAGATTAGAAGTTGAAAAAAACCCTTACTTTCTGTCCAACATTTAAGTCACAATAGATATATTTTAAGTAATAATTTTAGAAATTCTTAATATGGTTTGTTAAGAATCAGTCATAATTATAGCTCTCATTTATGTTTGTTTTGGTACATTTTTGCTCCTCAGGCAATATTTTCTGTTAGCTACCGCTGCATGTCTTTTGTGGAGTGGCTTTCTGGGGCTCATCTTATCCCCGGAGTGACATTGCAGCTGTCCCTGCTAGCAAGCCCACTGCCCATCCACCTCTAAAACAAAATGTGTTTGCAGAACTCCTCTCTCTGCTGAGTTTCTCTTTACTTTTTGGTATTTCATTTCTGAATTTGATTGATTTAGGAAAAGTTTCTTCTTCAAATGTCAATTGCAAGGATTCAAGTCCTTCATAAAGGTATATGTACATGAGAAATTTAATTCTCCAAGATAGCATGTTTTAAAGCATGTGTGAGACCTTGAGTTCCTATTTCTATGAAATGAGATAAAATAATACAAAAATATAAATTAAATATGCATTTATTTTTTAATCTCATATTTTGATAATTAAAACCCGAAGGAGTTCCCCTGAGATGGATAGGCAGAGAGCTGTACCATCTGGCTACAAAGGCTTGTCCAGGTTGCTCGAAACTCTCAGTTGGAGCCGGGACAGGCTGCGGACATATCTGAGTAATCTCAAGAAAGAAGTATGAGGACTTTCCCAGGGCTGCGGACCTTCAGAAAGACTGGTGATCAGTTCACAGTGTATACAGGGTTTAATCTTGGTTATCAGTTTATATTTTAATTGAAAATTATAGTATATTAACCTCAGAATGTTCACCTATGAACTCTAAATGAAAAATATTTATTACAATAGCTTAAAAAAACCTAGAGCTCCACAGACTAAACCATTAACTAAAAAAGTATACATGGAGGGACCCAGCTCCAGCCACATATGTAGCAGGGATGACCTTGTCAGGCATCGATGGGGAGGAGATGCCCTTAGCCTGTGAAGGCTAAATGCCCTGTGTGGAATGCCAGGGCAGGGAGATGGGAGGGAGTGGATGGGTGGGGGAACATTCTCATAGGCCGGGAGAAGGGGAAGGGATAGGGGGACTCTAGAGGGGAAATCGGGAAAGGGGATAACATTTGATATCGTAAAAAGAAAATATCAATTCAAAAAAAAGGGACAAATTTTTAAAGAAAAGTTTTTTTGTTAGAAAAATGGTACAATAGTTTTCATTTTGTGAAGTAAGCTTAAGTTTAGTTCCTATGATTTATGTTTAGAATGTTAACAAATATTCTAGCTTCAAATATACAGTAAGGACTAGGTCTGAAGCTTCCTGTAAGCCTTTGCCTTCTGTTCTGATGCTCATGATTTAACCACATCTTAGCTGGGGTCTCAAGTCCCTAACACCAGTGACCTGAACTCCATACTGTGGTGCTGGGATTGGGAAGGTCTGGTCAAAGGCGTCCCTCAAGGTGGAGATAAGCACTGTAGTGCAGCAAGTGAGACTGGGGCAGGGGGCATGAGCAGCCCTGCGTCAAGTGCTCAGCAGTCAGGCCGTTGCTCGTCAATCCTCCTTTCTAGTTTTTTTCATTTTGTGGCCGCGCTTATTTTGCATAAAAAGGAAAATGATGCGATTTGCCTTTCTTGGCTATTCCCAGGAACATTCTTCTTTTGCTTGGGAATTTTATTTCTTTCAGGCCAAGTTTGCTTCATTATATAAACCCCCGGTCTTCTGAGTTCAGTTCCTGGAACCTGTGCTGAAATAGAGACTCATTCACACATTGTCCCTCGACCTCCACATACACCATGGTTTACATGCCTGTAAACATGTAAAACATACAGTAATGAGAGACTCATCCACACAGTTGTCCTCCCACCTCCATATACACACCATGGTTTACATGCCTGTAAACATGTAATATAACATACACACAGTAATGTGACTCATCCACCACAGTTGTCCTCTGACCTCCACATACACACCATAGATTTTACATGCCTTAAAACATGTATGTAACATACAGTAATGAGGGGCACTCATTCACACAGTTGTCCTCGTACCTCCACTTTACACTGTGTTTACATGCCTGTAAACATGTATGTATGTAAGCTTATACACACAGTAAATGAGAGAATCATCCACAGTTGTCCTGACCTCCATACACCATGGTTTTACATGCCTGTAAACATGCATATAAACATACACACAGTAATGAGAGATTCATTCACAGTTGTCTGACCTCCATACACACAAATGCTATGGTGCTATAATATTGAGAAACAACCAGAAATAAACACACATTCAAAGTGTGATTCTTTTTATAAATCAGTGCCTCACCAGGCAAGCCACATTCACCACCATATCAAGTTTTACAAAAGATCCTTGTTTTATAAAGAGAAAAAACAAAAAACAAAAACAAACCATGTCAGTTATTTCCCTGGGAGGAAAGAACTCTTTTTTCTCAAATGCTTCTGTAACAATTCCACCTCCAGTGACTTGCTCATAAAAGTCCTTAACTCTCAGGTCTACCCTGTAGTTTTCTGTTTTTTTTTTTAAACAACTAAAGTCCCTGGACTGGTACACCCCTGAATCATTTATTTTGGAATTGCAATATTCATAGTAATTGGAACAACAAAATTATTCACAGACTGCATAGGCTGGTTGGTTCACGTTGTCTGTGTTTTTGTCTGTGTGCCATTTGGTACCAGAAGAGTCCAGGACAGGGCATTGGACCCCTCAAAATGGAGTTATCAGATGGTTCAGAAACTCCCAGTGTGGGTCTTAGGATTCTAACTTAGGTCCTGTGGAATAAATAGCAAGAAGTACTCTTAACAACTGAGCCATCTTTTTAACCTTCATAGAGTTTTTAAACACACACACACACACCACTTTCTTTTTTTTTCCTTTTTTATTGGATATTTTTAAATTTACATTTCAAATGTTATACCTTTCCTGATTTCTGGTCAAAATCTCTGTCCCCCCACCCCACCCCGTCCTCCTGCTTCTATGAATTGTTTTACCCAACCACCACCCTTCCGCATCCTGCCCTAACATTCTCCTACATTGGGGCATTAAGCCTTGGCAGGACCAAGGGCAAATCCTCCCCATTGATACCCAACAAGGCCATCCTCTGCTACATATGAAAATTGGAGCCATGGGTATTCTTTGGATAATTAGTTTAGTCCCTAGGGAGCTTAGGTTGAATTGATATTGTTGTTCTTATTGAGTTTTAACCCTTCAGCTCCTTCAATCCTTCTTGTATGACTAGACATCTCTTTCTTTAGGTTAGAAATTTTCCTCTATAATTTTGTTGAGATGTTTACTGACCCCTTTAGGTTAGGAATCTTCATTCTCTTCTATTCCCTATTATCCTTAGGTTTGATCTTCTCATTGCATCCTGGTTCCCTGGATGTTTTGGGTTAGGGCGTTTGCACTTTGCATTTTCTTTGATGTTTGTGTCTATGCTTTCTATGGTATCTTCTGCCTGAGATTCTCTCTTCCATCTCTTGTATTCTGTTTGGTGATGCTTACATCTATGATCTTTTCCTAGGTTTTCTATCTCCAGGGTTGTCTCCTTTGAGATTTCTTTATTGTTTCTATTTCCACTTTTAGATCCTGGATGGTTTGTTCAATTCAGCCTTCACCTTTTTTGGATAGTTTTGTGTTTCCTCTTCAGGACTCTACCTGTTTACCTTTGTTGTCCCTATATTTCTTAAAGTCCCCTAACATTATCATGAGTTGCAATTTTAAATCAAAAATCTTGCTGGTGGAGATCAGGTTCTGATGATGCCAAGTAGCCTTGGTTTCTGTTGCTTAGGTTCTTGCCCTTGGCTCTCGCCATCTGCTTATCTCTGGTGTTAGCTAGTCTTGCTGTCTCTGACAGTGGCTTGACCCTCCTGTGAGCCTGTGTGGCAGCACTCCTAGGAGACCAGCTCTCTGCCAGGGGCATCTGGGTACAGAGCTGTGACACCCAGGTCAACTCCAGGCACAGACAAGAAACCAAGAAGGATCCTGTCTCAGACTGCTCTTCAGTTCCTGTATCCGGAGGGGCCCAGGCAGGTTCCTCTTGAGCAGGAATTTTAAGCATAAGTGTGTGGTTTCATCTGTGCTCTCTCAGGAATGTCAGCACTTCTAAGAATCCAGCTCTCTCCCAGAAGGATCTGGGTACCATTTTATTAATTTTATTAATCTTGGTTCAGCCAAGGCTACAGAAGAAACCTTGTCTCAAAAGAAAAAGAAAAGTTTATTATTTCTATTTGGTTCACTATTCCAACATCAATAGCCATGAATATATTCAAGAAGTCATAATTCAAATGAAATGCATATTTTTTGAGAATTAAATTCATTGTGCCTTAAGTATATATACTCTCTTGTTTAATTACTTATGTATTCCTATTTGTGTCTTTGAAAGAGAGAATCAGAATAGTTGAACTTTAATCACTTCTTTTTTTCTTCAGACAGGGTATAACTTCTGGAGCTCTGGCTGTGTAGAACTCACTCATTCTGTGGAACCAGGCTAGCCATCTCTGCTTGTCTCTGCCTCTCCCAGTGCTGGATTAAAATATGTTTCACCATGCTTGGCTTCATTCTGTTTGCATCTTAATTAACATCTCAATGGATTATTTTATCCTTAGATCAGATAATTCAGGTTTATGGCAGCTTTGTGAAGACACAGAAGGGACAGGTATTGCAGATTGGGGGGAGGCAGAGAGTCAGAACAACATGAGTTGAACAGTCCAACACTCAGGGGCAAATAAGGATATATCAAGATCATTCTTGTACATCACCCTTCCTTTAACCCAGTGTTCAGTGCCAATAGACCGACTTCTAAAGAGTTCATCATTGAAAACTCTTTTTGTTTTAGATATTAAAATTAAAAAATAAACTTATAACTTGGGTGGTGGTAGGGTGCACACATTAATCCACCACTGGGAGGCAGAGACAGGCAGATATCTGTGAGTTTGGGTAGCTTGGTCTACAGAGCAAGTTCTAAGGCCAAAGTTACACAGAGAAATCAGTCTCAAGGAAAAAAGTTTATTTCTTAAGTTACTTTCTCTTATGCTGTTTGTGTGCAGCAGCAGGCATGCTGCAAAGCAAGTGAGCTGAAGACATCCAGCTGCCATGACTGGGTGAGCACTGGGGAAGCAGCTCGCCTCGCTTTAAGAGCTACTGCTGTCTTTGCTAGTTTTCTTTGGCCCCGAGTTTATGTTACAGATAAAGGGCCCTGGCCCAGCCTTTCTCTGTGTCCGCCCTCAGTGTCTCAGCAGGCCTCCTGTGGTGTTTGGATTGAGAATGATCCTCTATAGCACTTGGTCCCTAGTTGGTGGCATTGTTCAGGAAGGTTGTAGAACTTTGAGGATGAGGAGCCTTGCTAGAGGGGTATGGCACTGGGGGTGGACTTCAAAATTTAAGCCTTGCCTTACTTTCTGCTTACTCTTTCTGCTTCCTGTGTCAGTTGAATGTAGATCTGTCAGCTTCCTACCTCTTGAACCATGCCTCCCTCTACCCTAACCCATCCCATGGTGGACATGTAGCCTCTCTGAACTGTGAGCCAAACCTTTCCGTAAGGTGCTCTGGTCATGGCGCCTAATCCCATCAACAGAGAGCAACTAATACCTTCCTTTATTTCACCTCAGCAGTCGTGTTTATTGTTACACCTTTGTCCCACAGATTAAATCTATAGCAAAGGTGGTGCGCAGCTCTAGATAAAAAACACAGGGAGTGGAAGGCAGAGGGCTTATCTCAGGCCCTAGAGCCAAGGGTGGAGTGACTGTGATGTGCAGCTTTGAGTTCAACAAACTGACAAACGTGTCTAGCTTCTGCAGTTGAGATGAGCAGGGTTCTCTGGCCGTAAAGACTGCTGCTGTGGTCTCAGCTCCTTATGAGGCTTTTCCTCCAGAGTGCCTAGCACTTCCTGAATATTGTGTTAATATACCCAGTAGACCTCCTTTTATCTACTGCACAGAATGTATTCCACACTGCATGGGAGGTAATGGGTAAAGTTGTGTAGCCCAAGTAACTAAAAAATTGCTCTCGTAGGGCATATGAAGATCTGTCTTCTGTGTATACCATGTGCATGCCTGATGCTCCCAGAGGTCAAGCAGGCATCAGAGCCCCTGGAACTGAAGGTGTGGGTGATTGCTAGCCATCCTGTGGGTGCTGAGAACTGACCCAAGGTCTGCTGTGAGGCAACTAATGCTCTTAACGCTGGGCACCTCTATCCCCACAACACATCTCAGAAGCACATAGCGGAGTTGTGTGAAGTTAACAATTTATTAACTTCTAAATTGTACAGTGCTATTATCCTAAGGAACAGCATAAAGATGCATGTTAGCTTTCTAAATTCAGGGAAGTTCTGTAGGCAGTAGGAATTAGAAGCGAAAATATTCCATTTGGGGAGCATATTGTTGGCCAGCAGTTGGGTTCTAATGGTTATTCTGCAGAGGTGGACCGAGTTCACATGGATCTTTGTATCTTGTTGGAGGGATGTAGTCCAAACCAATTTTGAATAATTGGGCGTCTTCCTAAGTTCAGCTGTGTCTGGGGAAAAAAAAAGCGAAAATGCTATCTGTAATGATTAAAATGGTCTGAAGGATTCAGCACTTTTTTGTTTATATTTTATTCAAATTCAGAAAGGAGATTCTGAGTTTGTATAACCTAGAACCTTTATCTAAGCCCTTTTTACTTTACAGGCATTTTTATTCGATTTTATTTTCCTAGTGGTCTGTGAAAGGCACTAAACAAAATTTAAACTGTGGACAGGTAAGCTCTTCATTTCAACGGATCATCTTCTGCCTTGTCATCCTTTCTGGAGGCACTACCGCCACCGCCACATGCAGGAGTCATCTGGAAAGCCACAGTGGACTCTGTGGTTTGAGTTGGGAAACAGATGGTGTAAATCATACATGTTACCCAGTTGGACCCAACCGCGTAAAATGCCAGAGCCTCAGTGGACACCATGGAAATAACAGGAGGGGTTGGTTTGTTTTTTTTTAAGTTTAGGAAGACATCTGTTTAAAGATTCTGTTTGGAGATTAAATGCTAAGGAAAAAGATACTGCTGCATTAAGAGATTTTCCTAGTGACCTTTATAGCAGTGGAAAGAGAGACCAACTCTACAGAACTGCCCTCTGACCTCCAACTGTACCACACATAAAATAGTAAAAAGCTAAAAACAAAACAAACCTTCACTGTCAGGCCGCTTGACACTTAGGTGAGCGTCCATATATTCACTATTTATCCAGTGATTAAAGAATTGCTAATGCATATTCAACTATGGCACGTACTTCAGATAGTTAGCAGGTATGCAAAGTAGATTCAGTGTCTGTGCTTAAGAAGGTGTGGTGTAGACATCCAAACGCCTCAGATATGAGGAGAGGAGGTGGAGGTGCAGAGGAACCAGCTCCCCAGGCAGCGTGAACCTGACCCCCTTCCACACTGTGCTTCCCCACTGGACATTCTCACTACAGTTGTTTGGAGCCTGGCTATAGACTGTGCTTCTCAAGTGACTTTGATCAATTCTATCCTAGTATTTTTGTTATAATTCATGTATTCTGCAGTAAACATGCAGACCAGCCAGTCACTGTGAAGCAAAGGTGTAAAGACAAATGAAGGCACCAGAAACAGCTCTCCAGGAGGCTCTGCGGAGCCTCTCACGATACAGGCAGGGTGCTTGCAGCCCAGCCGTCAGACTGAGCACGTGGACCCAACCAAAGAGTGCACATGGAGGGACCCACGGCTCCAGCTGCATGTGTAGCAGAGGATGGCCTTGTGGGGCATCAGTGGGAGGGACCCCTTTGATCCTGTCGAGGGCTGGATGCCCCAGGGTAGGGGAAGGCCAGGGAAGGGGGGTGGAGGAGGTGGGTGCGTGGGTAGAGGAGCACCCTCATAGGGGAGCAGAGGGAGGGGGCAAACCAGGAAGGGGATAACATTCAATGTAAAATAAATAAACCAATAAAAATTAAAAAATAAAAATAAGTATGTTCTCTTTCAAAAAATAGGTTGCCAATTATAACAGAACAATTTGTTTGCCTTACAGCTGACCACATCAGTATTTATTATCAAGGCATTTAAAAAATCAGCATTTATGCCTCTTATAAGTCTATTTCTAATCTTACACTTTTAAAAGACTAGAACAACTTTGGTTCCTTGTTAAGCTAGTTGGTTAAATTGATAGGACTAACCTCTATATACAGATTAATTAAATTCTTGCTGCTAATGGGCAAGATACAGTTTGATACTGTCATTTTCATTTAGAAGAATGAACATTCCCAATTATAGCTGATTTTCTTCTCTAACTTGGTGTAGTCCCAAAATGTTATTAAGGAATGATACCTGTATTTCTGAGAGATATTTTCAGTTGAATAAATATTTTATGTCTTTATATTTCTATAATGCTTAAATTGCATTGGGATCTTGAATGGAAAAATCTATTTCTTGGTATGTGGTTGTATTTTGTGGGAAGAAATGGAGCTATCGTTTTAAAATATTCTACTGTTAAGAGCTGTTAAAATCTAACTTGTTTTCTTATAATATAGAAATCTTAATATAGAGTTTGGTTATTGAAATATAACAATTTGCATAACACTAAAATGTCTATAGGACATTGATCTTTGCCGTTTTGAAGTTCATGGTAATAAAACCCAACGTTTGAAGGACTAATTTTAGCTAGTTCAAATTTTTCATTTTTAATTACTGAACATACGGTTGTAATTCAGATTGAGTAGTACATAATTAAAATACTGTACACTTTTGCCTTGTGTACCACTGATGGTAGATTGCACCCAAAGAAGCGGCTGCTTTTCCCCATGGAACACAGCTCCGCTTAACCCAAAAGTGTTGCTCTGCTTCTCTGATTATCCCTCCTCACCCCACTCCCCCACATCCCCTGGGAAAGGGCAGTATTCTGTACCTCTATCTCTGACTGAGATTGGAAAGCATGGAACATAACGTTAAACCGTCTTGGCATCTTCTTGAATGTCAATCAACCATGATCAACCATTATTCTCACTCTCGAGGGTAAAAAGTAGTATTGTCAGGACAATGTTGATAGGGGTTTTTCTCTTTCTAGGATTCCATTGCAGGAGAATTTTAAGATATTTGACTGTCTTGTCTGAGCCACATAGAGTAGAGGTGTGGATGCCACTCAGGGGCTGGGCAGTACACGGGTGTGAAGGTTCTGCAAGCCAAAAGCAGAGGAAACAGGCTCGTGAATGCTTGTCTTAGCAGCAATGGCTTGATTCACTGACCTCTCACTTGTACACCATGTAACTAAATGTTCCCCATGTAACGTCTTAAGAATTTGCATTGTAACTGTAGACAAAACTGAAGGAGGAAAGAAAGCCCCCACCAAATGCTGAAGCCTCCTTCACGCTCCTGTGAAAACAACAGGTTTTGCAGGTCAAGAAGCACCAAATCACAGAAGCTCAGTGTTACCTACAAGTCTCTCCCCACACTGGTGGGGGCATAAACCTTTCCAAGCTCTGCAAATAGAAATGAAAGAAAAAACAGTTTTCATACCTGCTTTTTACTATGTGTGTCTATACCTGTGAATGTGCTGTGCTTATAAGGGGTGCCTGAGGAGGGCAGGGGAGGCTGTCAGGTGTCTTGGATGGAAAATGACCCAGGCAGCTGTGGGCTGCCTTGACATGGGTGGCCTCCTTTGAAGGCAGGGCAGACAGTCTCTCGGGTAAAGTTTACTTTGTTAATAGAAATATCGATCACTTTGATATCTTTTTGTTTGTTTTCGATCATATATTAGACATGAAATTGAATTGAGAGTGAGATTAGATGACAAACAAGCAGAAACACCCTAGTCTATTTTTTAGAACATCAAGACATGCTATTGTGGTGAGACCTATCTGAGGTTCCTCAGTTTTTGATTTTCCTCCTTCAAAAGGTAAAGTTTAACCCTGGAATGGTTCAAAAGACGGTGGAGTGCTTGCTGTGCAAGCATTAGAACAAATGATAAAACACACAAAAAAGCAGTCTAGCAGCTTGTGCTTGTAATCCTACGTTCCTGAAGAGGAATCAGGAGATAGGAGGTTGCTGGGAGGCTCAGCCTGGCCAACTAATGACCTGCTTGATGAGCTCTGGGTTTAGTGAGTTAACATACATGGCTCGAAAATTCAACATTCCACGTTTGCCTACTGGTCTACACACACACACACACACACACACACACACACACACACACGCAAGCATACTGACACCTTTTTAAAAAGTTTTGAATTTCTAGCTAGCAGGGCGGCGTTATGAGACAGTTTTTAAAAGAGGGTGGAGCCGAGAACTGACATTAGCAGTTAAGAGGACTTGCTGTCCTTTGAGAAGCTGGATCTGTTTCCTAGTACACACATGGCAGCTAAGAACTGTCTATACTTCAGTTCCAGAGGGCCCAATGGCCTCCTCTGGCCCCCAGGACATCAGGCGTGCATGTAATAGAAAGTCATCTGCAGGAAAAACCTGGAACGTAAGATAAATAATATGTTTAAATCTAGATCTTGGAGTATCACACAGTGGCTAGATGTCCATTTTAACTCCCTGTGCCAGAAGTGGAATGGCAGAGAGCAGTTTAAATTGTTTCAATTAGCATGCTTTTCTTTCGTTCAGAGTTAATCACTATAGCTGCAGAGAAAGCTGAATCATGTCTCTGACCAGAACAGATCCTTAACTTTGCCAAGTAAGACCACTTTTACATTAAGCAAAAGAGGAATTTTATTAAGTAAACCTTGTCTCTCAAATTCTCTTGAATAGTCTAATCAAATATTGATACAGTTTATAGACTGTATCAATAGCATACAGAATATCAGTGTTGGTTTCAAACAGCTATTCTAAGCAAGTGAAGTGGAAACTTTAGGACCACATGTGTTGGTCTCGAAATGTCCCCTATAGGTCATGCATTTGAACATTTTTTTGTCCTCCATTGCTGGAGGAATACGTCATAGAGGCATGGAAAGCCTCACACCACTCCCAGTTTCTCTCTCTTCCGTTTCCTTTAACTCAAAAATGTGAGGCTTTCAGCCCTCTTCCACTGCCATGCCTGCAGCTTGCTCCCACGAACTTGACTCTTAAGCCCTGGAACCGTAAGCCCAGAGAAACTCTTTCTTCTATATTTTCTTGTTACGGCTTTTATCTCAGCACTAGGAGAGTAGCTAATAGAGACCAGTGAAACGGCCCAGTGGGTAAAGGCACCCAGCCTGGAGACTCGAGTTGTAGAAGGAGAACACCTACTCCCACCAGTTGTCCTCGCCTGCCGCACTTGTGCTGTAGCACAGTGTACCCACACACATGCAGGTAACAGAATGTGAAAAATTGCACATATTTGATAAGATGGAGCCAGCATGATGGTAGACTAAATGAAGCAGACCTGAGCCTCTGCAGCTCAGCAGTTCAGTCCTGAGCAGCTGTGTGACTTGGGTAGTAGTCTCAAGTCTCTGCTTCCTTGTTTGTCTTTTTTTTTCTTTTTTTTCTTTTCTTTTTTTATTAACTTGAGTATTTTTATACATTTCAAAGTGTTATTCCTTTCCCGGTTTCCGGGCAACATCCCCCTAATCCTCCCCCCCCCTTCTTTATGGGTGTTCCTCCCTCCCCCATTGCCGCCCTCCCCCCAACAATCTATTCACTGGGGGTCCAGCCTTGGCAGGACCCAGGGCTTCCCCTTCCACTGGTGCTCTTACTAGGATATTCATTGCTACCTATGAGGTCAGAGTCCAGGGTCAGTCCATGTATAGTCTTTTTTAGGTAGTGGCTTAGTCCCTGGAAGCTCTGTTTGCTTACATTGTTGTTCATAAGGGTCTCGAGCCCTTTTCAAGCTCTTCCCAGTTCTTCCTCTGATTCCTTCAAATGGGGTCCCATTCTCAGTTCAGTGGTTTGCTGCTGGCATTTGCCTCAAAAAAATATGGAACGTCAATGAATTTACGTGTCATCCTTGCGAGGGGCCAGTACTAATCTTCTGTATTGTTCCAATTTTTAGTATAATATGTGCCGTCAAGCGAGCACTCCTTGTTTGTCTCTTTTATCCTGGTTTGTGCCTGCCACCTTTCAGCCAGGTGTACTAGAGAGTAGGCATAGATGACAGATGCAATTCTTGAAGCCTGCTAAGGACAGCAGACTGTAAACAGAGCCCAGGACGCCATTGCTATGTTCACTCCAGGCAGTGCATCCCTGAGGGTGACACCTACCTCTCCCTGGGATGGTCATTCCTGCAGGTACCAAAGAATGAAGGGTTGTAGGCCTACCAACTTTTTTCCAATGAAACTCTTGGAGGGTTCAGGGTATAGCAAATGCTGCACTGGAGTATTTTTGTGCCTAGACATTAAGATGGAAACGTTCCTAGTAAACATGGATTTGAGGGTCCTAGAACCCTCTCTCTCCTTACCAGATCCCTAGTCAAGAACTCCAAAGTACAGTTGGAAACCAGTAGCCTCGTTTAACTCTAAAGCTTCACAGAGCTCTAAAATGTCAGAGCCTTCTCACCTAAAGGGATAGTATACTATAATGTTTATATAGTATTTTAGGACACAGGATGGGGCCCTGTCTTCATTCTACTACTGATTGTGCAAATGCGTGTGTGTGTGTGTGTGTGTGTGTGTGTGTTTCACCTGCTGATACTCTTTCTTGCCTGAAATCAGTATTTTCCTGGACATCTCAACTTTTTTCAAGTTTTTCCAATATACATCAAAGATTGAACTCCAGCTGTTTTGTTTTTTCTTTTCTTCCTTTTCTCTATTTTTTAGATTATCTTTCATTGCTACTCTGATTCCAAGATCACTGCATTTCATTGTCTTGTTTGTGTTCTCTCCTCCCATTCTATCCTGAGATACATACAGCACATCTTAGGGAGAGACTGTCCAGGATCTCTTCATGGCATGTGCTTTGGTCTCCCAAGGTCCCTGAGGTCACCCTGAGGATCTCCTTGAGGTCATCCTGAGGTCTCCTGAGGTCACCCTGAGGTTTTCTAAGGTCTCTTTGAGGTCTCCTGAGGTCCTTGGTCCTTTCTACCTTCAACTCTTACAGATTTCAACATTTTATTTTTGATAACTTACTTAGCATTTTATAAATTCATCTTTCTTTTAAAAAAAAGTTGAACAAGGTGAGCTCTGTAAATTTATGTCTCCAATAGGAAAATGTTTTTATTCCCCCCTGCCTGTGTGTGCGTGGTGAGTGTGTGTGTGTGCGTGAGTGTGTGTGTGAGGTATATGTAGACAAAGTGTGCATGAGTGTGTGGGTGTGTGTGTATACGTGCGTGTGTAAGAGTGCGTGGAGGTGTGTAGGTGTGTGCGTGGTGTGTATGTGCAGAGTGTGTGAGTGTGTGTAGATAAGATGACAGCATGCAGTCAGTACTTTCTTTACATCATAGGTTCCAGGATGGAACTTGGGTGACACTGACAGCAGCTGCCTCTGGCAGCCGAGCTCGCTAGTTCAAGGGAAGTAACTCTGGTTTTCACTCCAAATGTATTTCTCATGACAGCTACAATACTGAGTTTGAAGGGTCAATCAAATGCTTTTTATTGAATTCATTTCAATCCTAAAAAGATTTTTGGCACTTTTACTCATTTGAACCTCTAAGAGGCATTTGCAGTTTTTTTGTCTCGCTTAGTTCTTGAGAAGGCATTGACCTGTCCTTCTAACTAAGGAGCTCAGAAACTCAGGACAAAAGCAAGTGGTCGTTGTTAAGACCCAGTAGGTTCAGGTGTATTAAAATTTACATTGCCTCCAGGATATTTAATGAATATTAAAAAAAATGTTGAAAAGATGGCTAAAAAACTCAAATAGGTTTAAAATGAGATTTTACATCTAATCTGTATCCATATGATGTGATTAATCCTTGGGTTTAAAGAGCGAACTGTAAAACAAACTCCCAATCTGTCCTGACAGTTAATCAGCAGTACTTACGTGGATGGAGCGAGGCAGGGCTGGTTTTAAATGCGAGGTTAATGAACTGAGCCCTCTGTGTCCCCCTGAAAGCTTGCCACACATGCGTGTGAAATGAGGCATAATATTTCTGTATAGGCACACGGAGGACGCATTTTGCTTTTTTAGATACACACATTTCTAATTCTACATTCTCCGCTGACCGTTTTACACTGAATAAGGATTTTTTTACAATAGTGTAATGTGTGTGCTTAACACTGCACTGTCTCCAAGGTTTGTTCTCCTGGTCACGATGCAGGCTCCTCTCCAGCTTTCTCTCTTCCTCATCCCTCCTGTCCTTTCCCTTGGCCTCGGTTGTCTAACAAGGTGCTGCATGCCAGATAATGGGCGATTCTGATTCAGCCATTCTCACGCAGTTTCATCCAGAACCATGATTATCAACTGCTCTTCATTTATTTAACAGAGTACTGATCAAGGCTAAGCGACAGCTGCAGTTTTAGGTACCCATATTGGAATGGAATAAACCCTTGCCGTCCTTTCTTAATGATGTCAATGACTAACGAGTCAGGACGGACACAGAAACAAGCCTCCCCACAGAGTCTGGAGAAGACAGTGAAGGAGATCAATCTGCAAGCCAAGATAAAGTAGAACAGAGGAGGTGGGACAGGCACACCAGGAGATGCAGGAGCACTGGAGACAGGACGTGACTGAAAGGCTCCATCAGGACAAAGGCTAGAGACCCATTTACTCAGCTGTATCACCGTGTGGGTGGAAGGAAGGGAGAATAAGGGAGCAGTGTGGACCAAGGGTAAAGCCAGCTAGGGAGACAGTAAGCCACCTTATGAAGAGCATCAATGCACTGTCACGAGAAAGTCTCTTGGCTCCAAATGGAATGGATAATAAAGATGAGGTTTGGGGTGTAGGAGCAGTATGGCCTTTCCTTTGTTCATTGCACAGCATGTGGAAAGGTGCTGCCCATTAGTAGGACGGGTGAGAGAAAAGAGGCACCCATATCTGCCACTGCTCGCTGGTGTAGACAGAACCAACAGATGTCCCTAACAGATTAGATGTAGAGACAGAGACATCAAAGATGGCAGGCACTCTGTATCTAGTACGTGCTGGACTCCTGCGACATGAGTATTCCTGGGAAGCTCAAACTGCTATGTCCAAAACGGATTTAATAGGTGTCTAGTTGTTCTTTTGATCGTTCATATGGAACCATTGAGGTTATCTGAATAACAACCCATCAGGATGACAGAGGAATATCTAGAGCCCAAACTGGCAAGTAAATACATGAGCTGTAGCTAGAAATGATCATGTTACGTCAAATAAGCTAATACCTGGAAGTCAAATATCATGTTCTCTTTCATGTCCGTGTGTGTGTGTGTGTGTGTGTGTGTGTGTGTGTGTGTGTGTGTGTGTGTGTGTGTAAAAATTTGAATAGTAATGGGAGGAAGACAAGATATTAATGCTTCATCTTATAAACAATTTAGACTTAAATTTGTATGTACGTACATGTATGACAAGGTGGTGTGGATGCAGAAGGAACTACTAGGAAACATGATGGGACCCAAGGGCATGGGAGGTAGCTGGGGAGGGAATGAGTAAGGCACAGTCACACCAATTCATGGACAAGTCATAATAAACCATTGTTTTGTATACCAACTTTAAAAGGTTGACACATTAAGAGAGTTGCCTTTGGTAAGAGATGACATTGGCCCCCACTCCGGCTAGACATGAGGCGATATCCATGGAACTAAGTAGGATCTGATTTTATAGACAGTCAAAAGTACTTGTTGAAGCGATGGCAAGGGAATACAAGAATCAAGGATAAATCCCAAATGTCTGCCAGTCGGTATTCTGTTTTATTCCATGTGGCAAAACTTCTGATAACAGCAGAAGAGGTTGGGGCTAGAGATAATGATTTAGATGATTCTGCATCCACATCAGAATTTATCACCTTAAAAACTGCCCCATACATAGAGGGGAGTGAGCAAGGCAGCTCAAATGTAGCACATTTTGCCCAGTGAGGAGTTTGGGCATGGACGTGACAGGCCTCAAGATCGCCCCAGCACCACACTTAGGAATGTGTCAAATCACGATTCACTTCCTCTTTCATTTTCCTTAAAATTTTTCCTTTCCCTTGCCCATGTTTAATTCTCCGTTTCTCTATTTTTATTATACTTTTCTTGTCCACCGGCCTGACCCAGGATATGCCTGGGCTTTAAGCTAGTTAGTCAAAGCTGTAACTACATAAAACAACATTTAAAATGACAAAAAGTCATGTCTTCATTAGGGTTTCGTTTCTGTAAAGAGACATCATGACCAAGGCAACTCTTATAAAGGACAACATTTAACTGGGGCTGACTTATTGTTTCAGAGATTCAGTCCTTATCATCACAGCAGGGAGCATGATAACATCAAGCAGACATGGAGAAAAAGCTGAGAGTTCTACATCTTGATCCAAAGGCAGCAGAAGGACTGTCTTGTGTGGCAGCTAGGAGGAGGCTCTCTTCCACACTGGGCAGAACTTGATCACTAGGAGGCCTCAAAGCTTGGCTACACAGTGACACACTTCCTCCAACAAGGCCACACCTCCTAAAAGTACCACTTCCTGTGGGTCAAGGATATTCAATCCACCCCAAGTCCTAATGGGTGTTTTATTTACTATTTCAGACCCCCAGCTACCCATTCATGTGCTGGGATGATCATTCAGGAACACAGTCCTGCATGCTCTGAGCCTCAGAGTGATGTAGCCAGGAAAGCGTGGCTACTCCAGGCCTAACCCATCCTGCCTAGTCTCTGATCTGGGCCTGTCACTGTGCACAGGATGTGACGCATAAACGATTTGTTGAATGAAGGAGTCAATGCACACCTGTTCTAATCAGGCTTGAGACCTGAAACCAGAGAACTAATTGACATTGGATCAAACTCTTGAGCTACCAGACAGTCAAGCTGGAGTTTTTAATTTCCTAAACATTGTCAGACAGATTGACAAGTTCGGGCTATAAAGAGTTGGCCTTGTAAAAGAACATGGTTTTTCACTGGACTCAGTTGTGGAACTGTGCTGATGGAGCACCACTTGGTGACAGGAAGGTTCTGAGTGAACTGTGCCCACACTGCAATCTCAGTAGGCGAGAGAAGTGACCACCGCTTACACCCGTAAGGACAGGTCTGTTCCTTTTAAAGGGATTTTAGTGCATTTGCTAACATTGCTCTACTCAGCAGGTCCACTATGACTTGACAGTGCACACTACAGGTAAAGCTCACGGTCCACATCCCCACCATGCAAGTTGATCTAAGAAGACAGCACCGCACTCACTCCAGGCACACTTCTCCCTCTGGACAAACCATGAAATTACCTCCATATGAGTGCTAGGCTGCAGCTTCTGTCTTGGACATAGTCCTTCGTCTTCTTGAGAAGCAGTTCCACAAAGTCAGGGTTACCTTTTTCTGGCGAAAACCCAATACAGAATGGTATTCACACATATTTCAGTAAACTTCGAGGTTAAAATTGAGTTCAAAACGGTGTCCCGACTTTTCCACAAAAGCAATATAGTCAGTGAGGAGTATGTCAAAGCCATCCAAGTCAACATACCTCAGAATTTTTGCCAGCGTTCTGTAAATCCTGGGTTCATAGCAGTGGTACCCCCACTGACCCAGAAACTGCAAAGAGGGCCTCTTAACTATCTTGTCAATGAGGTTGCAGAATATATTGCCTCTTGGAAAAGAAGTCTTCCGCATAATTTAGAAGAGTTATTCATTTACTTCTAAGGGTAGAGGGAACACGGTGGGCAGTCATACTGCCATTCTTCAGTTACATGCTTTGATAATGTAACTCCAGACACAGACATGCCCACCGGCAGCCAGAGCAAGGGCAGCAGGGGGTGACATCACAATACTTGCCGAACTGTCATCAGCCCGGGTCAGAAAACTAAGGCAGTTGTGAAGTTAGTGGCATTTGAGAAACCCAGAGGACAACGACAGTATGCAGAGAGCTAAGAGCAAACAATTTTAACTTTAAGAAAAATTCCACCCAGTCTGTGCCATGCATCTCTCAGGTGTGAGAAGCACCCTGTATACATCACACTGCATATTAATTTAATTATTAATGTGAACCTAGTCAGGTACAACTCCTGAGTTCTGCATGATTCCTGCCTACTCTTGTCCTCATAGGTTCTTTTCCATGCAGTAGGTAATCTCCATCCCCACACGTACAACCCAGTAAACAAAATCTAGAAACACGGTCTTAGAACTTTTTTCTGCAAACCTGGCAGAATCTATATAATTGGAACCTCATTTAAAAATAAACATAGATGATTTGCCATTAAGAACATTAGAAATACAATTACTTAGATAACATAAGGATGTATACTAAAGTTTTAGCCCTTTAATAAACAAAATCAAGGCAGGACATATAGTTTAAATGGAGAACACTGGTTCTGTATTTTCAGAGAACAGAATTGGTCCGTGCATTGGTAATTTGGTGTCTCCATGGAAGGCTGGAGACCTGGGGTTTCCTATCCTGTCACTTGGCTGACACACCCCGTTTCTGTATCTTAGATGAAGCGTATTGCATAACAAACAGCTCACAGGGCCAGTGAGACAGCTCAGCTCAAAGGTGCACTGCCAAGCCTAGGAACCGGAGTTCGATCCCCAGAACCCAGATGATAGGAAAGAATTGATTTCTGCAAGTTACCCTCTGAATACATGCACACAGCGAGATCTGCACATACACACACACACATGCACACATGCACATACCTACATTCGCACATACACAGAGAACATGTATACATGCAAGAATGAGATACAAATCAGCATTAAAAAAAACCCACCAAAATCCACAAGGTTATAGAAATTACCGCTTAAAAGTCTGAATGTGCAATTGACTTCTGAGAGACAGGGAAAGCCGGGGGTGGATGAATGGAAACTTATTCAGTCGGGTTTAGTTCTGCAAATTTCCACCGTGTTTTGTTCAGTCACAGTTATGTAGCTCCTTTTATCATTATGTTTATATCGTGGTGAATCTTCATACCCATCCATTATCCATACTGATGGATGAACTAATATCTTTTAAAAGATGTTTAAATGTTGAGTGTTTCCATCTAGAAACTTAAGATGGACATTCAGTCATTTAAGTCTCCCAATTGCGACTTCTTCTTCTTCTAAAAGGGTTTATTTCCTTGTGTATCTGTGTGTACCTATGAGCAGAGGCTAGAAGGAGGAAAGTACCAGTTTGAATCTGTTCCTGTGGGCACAGTCTCTCCCCGAGCTCCAGCGATCACCCTGCCTCTGGACTCCTGCCCTCACGATTGCACAGCTGACACTTGCCTATAGAACTCTCTCTCCAGGTTTTCCTTATCCTTCATCAACAACCTTGATACATCTCTCCGTACGTTTGTTTGTTTCTGTGTATTTTATATTGTTTATTTATATTTGGAATGGAACTTTTCCCATCCTATAATCTAGCTATCAGTTTTTGAAATGTTAAAAAAAATACTTGAATTCTCCATATGGATTTTATTACCAGAAATACGACCAGACCATGGTTCTTGTTAACCATGTTCTCTTCTAGTTTCTTCTTTTTGCATCTTCCCAAGAAAGAGTGTCATCTGAAAATAAAAATAATTTTGACATTTTGAGGTCAACGAAGATTTGTATCCACTTCTGTTTCCCGCCTTGCTTACTGGGTAGGAATTTCAAGCCAGTGTTAGACAACTGTTGCTAGAACGTTCCTTGCTTTGCCCTCATCCTTCAAAAGAATCATCGATGGCCAAAGACTTCCTGTGCCTCTTCCACGGCACATGGGGACTTGTCTCCTGTACCTGGAGAAGCTTTAGGCCCTTCAGCTGTTGCTTCAGGTAGCACTGAGGTGGATGGAGAATGGCAAGGACAGAAGGCTCTGTATCGGACCTCTGCTAAGGCCCCTTTTCCCTTGTAAGTGTGACCATAGCTGGGCCTACTTAAGCAAGCATTCATCAGGCACATGTATTAACTTCAACCAAACGTCTCCATTGATCAGGTGACTTTTCACCCAGTGGCCCTGGGTAAAGACATGAGACATTGGGACTGCATCTCCTAAATCTCCGCTCTTCTGTTTTGATGCAAACCCCACTCAGTTAAGGGACCTTACTCTTTTTAAAATTTCTATTTACTTCATTCATATTGGTGTCTTGCCTTAACGTATATTGTGTGCCACTAGTATGTCTGGTGACCAAGCAGATTAGAAGAGGACATCAGATCCCCTGGAACTGTAGTTACAGATGGTTGCGGGTGCTAGAATTGAACCGATGTCCTTTGGAAGAACAGCTGGTGCTCTTACTGCAGAGCTGTCCCTCCAGCCCCTAAGACTCCATTCTTTGATTATTCCCCCATAGCTGGTAGTATTTTGACTGCTGTTAAAAAATGAGAAGAGTTTGTTGAGATATCTTTTCCATTATTATTACATTTATTTATTTTATGCGGGGAAGTGGCAGTAAGATTATAAACCAGTGAGGGAGACAGACTGTGAGCACATAGAGTGCTGTGCTGGGTGTTACAGAAGCATTCGCCAAGCAGAGCAGACAGGAATGCGCGCTGGCGAAGTCTCTGAAGAAATTACACTCATGCCAACATCTCTAACTGATGCCATTTGAATGAGAAGAGAGTAGGGTGTTTCTTGATAGAAGACACTGGAGAGAGACCAAATCAGCATTAAAACCAAATAAAACCATTGTCTTTTTTCACTAGTACTTTGATTTCTGACCTTCCTGATATTACTTTTACAATTAGCATTCATTTTTAATAGCTTCTCAAGCTGCTAGCTGTTTTTCTTTACTGCCCTTTACCTTGGCTTAATAAAAATATTTGGGATAAATATTTAGGGTTATGTGTTTTCTGTTGGGCATCTTATAGATGAAAATCATACTTTTTGTTGGCTCTCTCTGTCTCTCTGTCTCTGTCTGTCTCTGTCTCTGTCTGTTTCTGTCTCTGTCTCTGTCTCTGTCTCTTTCTCTCTCTGTGTGTGTATGTGTGTGTGTGTGTGTGTGTGTGTGATCTCTGTCTCAGGTCAGTGTGTATATATGTGTGTTTGTCTGCCAGTGTATATGCCTATGTGTGCTGTATGTGCTTATGCATGTGCACATATGTGGCAGCCAGAGGTTGATGTCCAGTGTCTGCCTCTATCACTGTCTATCTTTTTTTTTTTTTGATTTTGACAAGTTTCTCTCTCTTGATGAACCTAGAGCTCACCAACCTCCAGGTGGCATGTCCTCAGCCCGAGTGTTACAAAGAATATATGACAAGAAGGTATGATTCATGTAGCCAGAGATTTTTAGCTGGACTGACCAAAAATATGGGAAAACGCTTTGAAAAATGACTTTCTTTTTTTGGATGTCGTTACTTGTTAGCACACTTTATACTTTTATGCACAAAAGCTTTTTTACTGTAGCTGTCTTCAGACACACCAGAAGAGGGCATCAGATCCCATTACAGATGGTTGTGAGCCACCATGTGGCTGCTGGGAATTGAACTCAGGACCTCTGGAAGAGAACTCAGTGCTCCTAACCACTGAGCATCTCACCAGCCCGAGCACAAAAGCTTTTCAACTTTTATCTTGCTTTTTTTTTTTTTTTTAGATAATTATTAACCCTAAATCATCATTGCCAACCACAATAATTAGATATTTTTAAATTCCTATTTTTATCACAATACCCTGTTTTTGTATAGAAAGTCACTGGAAAACTTTTTAGGTTTTAATTCCTCAGGAAAAAGTAGTGACTGGTCCTGACCCAGGAGCTGCTTTCCAGGCTGAATAGCACTAAATCTCTTCCCCTTTCCTAGAGGAGACGAGGAGATGACTCCCTGACTTCTCCATTGTACCTCAGAGTGAAGCTATCTTGAAGCAATCTTTAAATACCACTCAATGTGATGTGCCTGCCCCTGGCAAATGACATTTCAAACTGTGATTCTTTTTGCCCTCAAAGCAGGAAGGTCTGTTCTTTCCTGTAGTCAGAGTGATTTAAATGAAGTTAATTTACCAGGTCAGGATCTAACTTGCGACTTCTCCGATGCCTTTATTTCCATTACAAATTAGCTGAGGCAAAGGCGACTCTGACTCAAGGACTCTGAAGACCACAGGAAAACATTATTAATTTGAACTCTCTTGTTTTCAAATTGCTGGTCGTGTGGGCAAGGGGATTAATGCCACTGGGCAAGATAATCTGAGGTGGAAATCAATGAGGGGGATCACTAGACTGCTCTAGCCCATTAAGTGCAGTGCCCCACAGAGCCAGTACTGAAAAAACAGGGAAGGCCATTGAGTCGTTGCCCTCCCCAGCCATTCCCAGTGTGTGTTCCGTTTTCCAGTGAACTCCACCTGCCATTCTGTCTCTCCGGAATTTAGAGATTATGAGGGCCCAGAACCAACAAAGAGCAGAACACCATTCCAAAGACACCAGGGATTCCCTGTTTTCACTCTTATTATTTATTTACATCTCAAGTGGCCAAGATTACCCTCGACTTGGATATTTGGCTCTGAGAATGACCTTGAGCTTCTTATCTTCCCGTCTCTGCACCAGCACATGAGTGGCAGGCCCAGGTCACCACACCTACTTTATGTGGTGCTGCTGATGAACCTCAAGAGCGTCATGCAGGCTGGGCGAGCAAGCCACCAGCTGAGCTGCATCTTCAGCTCTCGTCATTTTAAACTGATACCCAAGAACATTATTTGCAAGACATATCCAGATCTTCTAATATTTATCTCTTGGTTGTTCCCAAGGCATCTTAAAAATACGGCAGCTTCAGATCCAAATCTCTGGTCTACCAGATGTCTACTTAGATGTCAGCTTTCCAGCATAACTGTGAATTCAGATGCTCAAAAGAGCAAGTGTGTGTTAAGTCTTTTATCGATAACTTGGCAACTAATGGATTTGGGTGGGAGAAGGTTACCCCTCTGGTTTCGTGACATTTCATACTCAGATGTGACTATGTCTCAGAGTGCTTAGCTGTCTTGGAAGGCCTTCCTTGCTTCGTAAGTGACACTATCCACCCAGGATCAATGTCTCTTACTCTCATCAGTCTGTATCCACCTAGGATCAATGTCTCTTATCAATCTGTGAACTTCTACAAGCTTCAGCTTTCATGTCCTGGGCGAGAAGTGTGCAGTCTGCAGCTCACCTTTCTCTTCTGAGGCTGAGTCTCAAGGAACTCTCATTGCCCACGACTCCTCCATCCCCTCACCGCCATAGTAACCCTTCCCATACAGAATGCTCCTTAGTGCTTCCCAAACCAGCCCTTCCTATTCCAGCGGTGCGTGGGTCTATATCAATTAGGTCCCTGCGTTTGCCTGGATTCTTCGGTTACACCTTTTTTTTTTTTCTTTCAAAATTAAGAATGCAAAACCAGATTAGTTTGCTTTTGAAATAATCACTAGTTTTCTGGTCATACTGTAGGACACAAACCAAGGTATTTGAAGCATTTCACGGTGGTGTCTAAGCCAGGCGTAGGTGAAGAGCAGTCAGGAAAGCACCAAACTGGGCAAAGATGGTGGTGCTAACCCCCACCCCCACCCCCAACACACACACACACAATTGAGGACTAGATAAAGTAGAAGGGAGCATCCAGGAAGACTTCCGAGGTAATGAAGCACAATCAGACATGAACGTGGGATGGGCTTCTACAGAAGGAAGGGGGCCAGCAGAGGGGAACAGGAAGTGGGGGAGGAAGAGTGGAGCAAGAGGATCAACAACCACAAATATGTCTGGAAAATCTCCTAGTGGAAGCCATTACTTTGTGTAAAGTTCAGTTAACCTGAACTGGTTAAGTTCTTCTGAAGGCAAGGCACGTTCATAGTACAAGCTAACGTAGAGATGGCTACTATGAGAGAACACTTGTGTTTTATGAGCTGTACATGGTATAGACTACAGAAGCTAGAGCAGATAAAGAGTGTGAATAACCCCCCCCCAGATCTTTATCAATGTGGGGGGGTTAGGAGTATGACCGAATTGTCTATCCATATGCACACACATATTTAAAATAATTGATTTAGTAGTATATCTTTCTATATAAAATTATATTTATTAAATCTCGTTTTAGCTATCAATCTTGTTTACATGTCAATTTATAGCATAAAGTATAAAAATAAATTATCTGACACAAATTCTAAAAAAATTAAAGATGACTTTTTAAAAAAGATTATTAAACCAACTTATTAGAAGTACTACAAAATATCTTAGGTCCTCCGAGAACATTCTACTTTATTCGACGTCTGTTTCCATTGCTGTGAGCAGACACCATAGGCAAGGCAACTCTTATAAAGGACGACATTTAATTGGGGCTGGCCTACTGGTTCTGAGGTTCAGTCCATTTTCATCATGGTGGGAAGCTTGGCAGTGTCCAGGCAGGAATGGAGCTGAGAGAGCTGAGTCAACATCTTGTTCTAAAAGCAAACAAAAGACTGCTGTCTTCAGGCAGCTAGGAGGAGGGTCTCAAAGCCCATCCCTACAACAACACACTTCCTCCAACAAGGCCACACCTACTCTAACAAGGCCACACCTACTCTAACAAGGCCACACCTCCTAGCAGTGGTACTCCCTGGACTAAGCTTATTCAAACCTCCACAGACTGTTTCTTGGTTTCTGGATCAGTACATGTTTTAGTGGTTTTAACTAAGGAATCTGGCCATGTCTGAAAAAGCAAGTCTTAGACACACATGCCAGCAATGTACACATTCTCCTGGCATTGGTGGAACCTGAGTGGGATGAACACGGAAGGCTCTGGAGCCTTTCCTTCTGTAAGGCACAAGCTTCCCGTCACAGCCTGTGCTCCCCACGCCCCTGTCCGTGCTCCAGCTCCGTGCTTAATCAGCTCAGTCTTCATAAATCAGTCCTGCTACAAGGTTTGCATTGAAAAGGTGAGCTTGTCCCAGCATAATTGACCTAGTGGGGGATAATTTGAGCTACCTGATTGTAAACTTCAGCCTTGCTCCAGTGTGATTTCATCCATATGAAACCCGGCTTCCTCTCCCTGAAGATCCATGAGTTAGTTATGGCCATCTTCCCTTTGCTTCCCTGTCTCATATGTAACACTGCGGTGTAGACCTAGTGGGGATAAAAGATACCATTTTATGTTTTATATTTTTACAACAACACCTGCACCTTGTAGCGCGACAGCAGACCGGTCTCTGGATGTCTTCTCCCACCCACAGTGCATGGTGGCAGCAGATACAGCTCTGTATGTCCTCTGCCCAGATTCCTGGGCACCTTTCCCCACCTTTGCTGTGTGGCAGGGTCGTTGGCAGGGCTCTGGGGACACGCCCTTAAGGAAGTATCATCTACATCAGGCTGCCTTGTAGGCAAGTCTGAGAGAAGTGTTTTGTGAATTGTGACCTAAATGTGTGCAGGACCTCTGGTAGTGTGGCCCAAGAACAAAAGACACAGAAGAAAGCAAGCTTTGGGTGCTTGCTTGGACTTCGCTCTTCGTGGTGAGCTCATCTGAGCTGCTGATGAGGACTGATGACCAGAGGCCATCAGTAACCCTGTGGGACCACAGTGCCAGATTGCAGCACTGAGGCTCCCGGTGTGCAACGAATGGTTGGACTTGTTGCCTCTCTGGTGTGGGACAGCCACCGTACTGCTCTGACTTATCCACACCATAAAAGCCAACCCATTGAATCCTCTTCAAATACACATTTATTGTATCTGTTCTGTTCCCCAAGAGAGCACCGAGGCATACAGACACAGTGGTTTGTATGAGCCACCGACATCCCTGTGTACGTCCCTGGCGGTCTCTGTAACCTGAACATACCCACCTTTGTTCTGTGCCCCCTACCCTCTGCTGGCTGGTGAGAACACTGTCCACCCTGCCACATCAGGTTGCACTGTGGACCTGTCTGCTGCTGCCTCTCTCCTCAGCAGCACCCTTCCTCCTCCCTGTCTCTCCACCCAGCTGACCTATTCTCCCCTCTGTCCTTTTCTCAGTTTCTTTGTTAAACCCTGGACCCCACACGGGGTGGAAGGCAGACTGAGCTCAGGAGCAGAGAAGGTGTTTCTTTCTCCTTTATGCACTCAGCACCAACCACAATGCCTGATACAAAACAGCCATCCAAGACCAGAGGGCTGAGTCAGGATCGGAAAGCCATGCACAGAATCCACCTTACTCAACCTTCCTGTGAGCCCTTCTACTTCTGTTCTCCTGGTTTTGCTCGGGAGTGAACAGGTCATTTAAGACATTTTGCATCACACTCTGTCTGCAGGGTTCCACTGTGGGCTTTTCACAAGAACATTGTACAGAAAATAATCCCCTCCGTCTGAGGACACAGGTCAGTGTCACCACACCAATTGGACAGTTTATTTATTGAGCTGTTATTTTTCTTTATAGATGCCTTAAAGAAGCTTTAAAAAGGAATGACCTAAAATATCTGTAAGGAAAGAGAAGTAGGCGGTTGGCCTTGACGTTACTGACACTGTAATAAGCCAACGTGAGCTGCATGGCCGTAATAACTAACAACAGGACAGACGGAGTCCACCCAGTCTGTAGTCTCATCACAACAAATAACTCAGGCGACAACGGCACTCGGGATGAATGACAAGCCGCTTTGATCAATACTGCGCTACTCATCCTGTGTCTTCAATCCAAGAGGATAATGTTGGGATATTTTTATTTCAATGTGGTCAAACAATTTACGTGTTGTCGGTCACAAGAAAGACAATGTGCAGTGTGTATATTAGTGTGTGCCGGGAATTGTACTTAACAAATTAATAAATACCTCATGACGCCATTTGGTTTTTTAAATTATGCGTATATGTGTGCATCATGTGTGTATACTTGTGCCTGTACATGGGTGTGGTCACCCGAGTGCAGGTCAGAGGTGTCAGATCCTCCAGAGCTGGAGTGACAGTTACAGGTATGAGCTCCTTGACATGGGTACTGGGAACCAATTCGGGTCCTCTGTGAGAACGGATTGAGCTCTCAACCACTCAGCCATGTTACAGATCCCCCTGTCCCTTAGACCATAGCACCCTGTTATATTACTGGGGTTCTTCAGGGAATGGAGTGTGTGTGTGTGTGTGTGTGTGAGTGTGTGTATGCCAACTATGCACACACACAAATGCACACATGCGAACGCGCGCACACACACATATTTATATGCGCCGACCATGCACACACACACACACACACACACACACACACACACACACACACACACTCAGAGGCATCATAGAGGCTGTAGGTTCAAGACCATCCCTGCTTTATAGAGGAGGAAGAAGAAATCCCAGAGATTCCCCCAGTAAATACAACCCATGAACAGCAGGTGACCTTCTCCAAGCTTGGTCTGCCCGACCAAATTACTTTTTTTTTTCTTTGTAATTCACAACCTTGGCTTTTTTGGTTGGTTGGTTGGTGAGAATAAAATTTCGAACATGAATGTCAACGCATGTTAGACACACTGTATCTAGCATTTTTGGAAGAATTAGCATTAGACGTATTATCAGGGATGGAGAGACGGTTCTGTCAGCAAAATGCTTGTCATGCAAATATGAATCTGGATCTCTAGCACTGTAGTGACACATCTGCACATCCAGAGGCAGGGGGATACCCAGGACTTGCTGACCAGCCAGTCTGGATGAATTGCTGTCTTCCAGGTTCAGGGAAAGAACCTGTTTCAAAAAATAAGACAGAGAGTGATTGAAAAAGACACCGGATGGTGACTTCTGGCCTGCACACACGTGTGTACCTCCAAACACATGCACACACAAGATAGAAAAAGAGAAATTACCATTAGCTTATTAATGTAAGCCTTTGTCTTAGAAACCTCAGCAGTGAAGACGCCAAGGTGGACTGGAAAGGAAGCTATATTTGACCAACATTAATCGTGACTCCTTCCCTTGGCTTCTCAGCATAATGATAAAAAAGTGTAAGTCACCAGACGAGCGATTTCTCCAGTATATCCTCTTACAAAGATAATGTTACCTTTGGCACAGATAATGCCTTATTCTTGCTGATGTCGTTAGAAAATGACAAGGTCGGCCAGAATGAGAAATTGACAGGGTCTCTGTCTCCCCAGTTTTTAATAAACATTGTCAAAAGAAATAATAATCAGGTCTGAGCTTGTGTGTCCTTGAAGCACCTTTAAAGTGCTCCTTAGCAAAGCTAAGGGAGACCAGGAGCAGTCAGGGAAAGACAGACACTCTGAGTGCATTTCCTTTGTCTATTAGAGGTGATAGAAGTAAAACGCCTCTCGGTGATTCAGATGCCAGGGATGCTTTTTCTTGGATGTTGGAAAATGGTAGTAAAGCAAGGCCTGGTGGGTCAATATGCTGTGTGCTCTAACGTGTACTCGGGACACAGGCCTGGTGGGTTAGTACACTGTGTGCTCTAACATGTACACAGGACACATGCCTGGTGGGTTAATACACTGTGTGCTCTAACGTGTACACGGGACACATGCCTGGTGGGTTAATACACTGTGTGCACTAAAGTGTACATGGAACACAGGCCTGGTGGGTTAGTAAGCTGTGTGCTCTAACATGTACATGGGACACAGGCCTGGTGGGTTAATAATCTGTGTGTTCTAACGTGTACACAGGACACAGGCCTGGTAAGTTAGTACACTGTGTGCTCTAACATGTACACGGGACACAGGCCTGGTGGGTTAGTAAGCTGTGTGCTCTAACATGTACATAGGACACAGATCTGGTGGGTTAATACGTAAACCCAGCCCTCTAGGCAGGCAGTGTCCTTGACCAACTTTGTCCTCAAGGCTCCTCTCTCAGGTAAGACTTTAGGGAAAGTGGCGAACTGTTTACGCACACAGAACTCTGCTCCTGCCATTGAGTTTTTGCTGTGGTTTGCGTGACTGTCCTCAGAATATCCATGTGGTAAAGGCTTGGTCCCCAGCTTTCAGTGACATCAGGGGGCGGTGACCTTTGGGCAACCTTTGGTTCTAGTGAGAATAGTCATTGGGTGAGCATTCCTTGTGCTCTTCTCTTCAAAGCTGCCATGGAGTGAGCATCTTTCTCTCTCACGCAGTATCACCATGGCCAAACCTAAAGGCATCAGGACCAAGGAAACAGAAACTGAAACCATGAAGCAAAATAGATCTTTCCACTTAAAAAAAAAAAGATTTTTCAAACCTTTTATCAGTTCTTTGTAGACTTCACATCATACTTCCACCACCACTCATCAACCCTTGTACCTGCCTTCCAGGCTTGCAACCTCCCCCACCCTCCATGACTGACACCCAATAGAGAACAAAATCTCACGAAAGCTGCAGTGTGCACTCTGTGTCCCACAGTTTTCCCCTCTGTCCAGACTTCTTTGCTTGCAAATGTTCATTCCAATGAGTCACTGGTCTGGTATGAGGCCTCTAGTCTCTGCTAATCTGTCAATACTGGATCCTCACTGGGACTCCTCTCAGAGGTCCTGCTGTTGCCCCATGCCATGGAGATCCTGGAGTTTTGGATCTGTAGACTCATGCCCCCCATGGTGAGTGAGGGGAGGACGGTGTCTCTCACTTGTCTGTGCCAACACCCAGTAGACAAGAGGCAGAACCAGCTCTCTGGTGCTCACACCCTTGGCACCTGCTCACCTGCAATTCACACACCCAGGGCCAGCCCTACTACTGTGTTGCCTAGGCAAGGAGCAGAGCCTGCTTTCCCAGTTGCTTCAGCAGCCGGGGGACAGGACCAGCTCTCCTGGTCTCATGGCCCCAGAGCCATCCCTCCCTCCTGCTGTTCTAAATGGCAAGGGATAAGGGTGAGGGACACTTCAGCATGGCAGACAAGAGGTGCCCTCCAACTCTCCCACACCCACAGCCTCCTGGCTGGCTCACCCACAGCCCCTATATCTAGGGCCAGCTCCATTGTGCTGCCCAGATGAGGTGTGGGACTTGCTTGCCCAAGTACTGCAGCAGGTAAAGGGGAAGGCCCGCTCCCCTGTTCTCATGACCCTGTCAAGGCCAGCTTTTCTGCCTTTCACAGAAGATGGGGGGAGGGGAGCAGATCCCCCACCTCTTCCAAGCCACAGGGAGACTAGGGTGGGGCCACTTCCCCCCAAGCTTGCATCCTCGGGACCCAAGTTCTGTGGCTGGCTATGGGCAGGATCAGCTCTCTTGCTCTCCCATCTCTATAAGGCCAGCCCCGCCCCCCAACGCCCAGGTGAGGGGTAGGGCCAGCTCTGCACAGCCCTCACACACCAACTGTCCCCAGTGGCAGCCCAGACCCCGGACATCCATCTGGCTTGGGTAGTAGCAGACCCTTGCTGCCGAAGGGTCACAGACCCAGATGTGACCACTTGGTGGCAGCACAGGCCAGGACCACCCCACCATGGTCTGAGGTGGCATCACCGGCTACTCACATCAGGCTGTTCCTCACGACCCTCGAGTCTCCAGTTCTGTCTCTTTTCACTGAGCCCACTTCCTTCTGCTTCTCCTCGTTCATTTCTCCACCACTCACTTGCTCCTCTTAGTGGTGCCCGGGGCTTGCTCAGGGTCTGAGGTTGCCTTAGGAGTGCTATGCCCTGCTTGAGCAATATGGCCTGGGACAGGAGTCGTCTTGGGCGTGGTCTGCCTCCAGGCTCTAGGCCTGGAGGGCGCCAGACTAGTGTTCATCTCAGGCTAGCTCCTCTACTGGCCCACTGGAGTGGCCATTTGTCTCGGGCTTACTCCTGCCTGGGGCCTGCAGTCTCTGGCTTGCTTCCTGTCCTAGGAGCCTGCCCAGGCTCTCTGGTGCCAGACTGGTGGTGGTCGCAGGCTCACTTTTTTCAGTGAATGTTAATCATTCAGATGCCTGTAGGTCAGAACACTGAGCACAGACAGATCTCCCCTCTCTGCCCCTACTGACGTCCATGTGACACAGCAGCCAAGCCTGCAAGGGCTCTAGGGGCAGGAACTTTCCACTTTTTAAGTTGATCCATCCCAGCTGTCTGTCTCAGTAGCTGTCTCACTTGACTGATACATAGCTGACTGACACTGGTCTTCCCTCTTCCATCCCTCTTTAGGGCTCAAGTCCTCACACCCCTTCACCCCTACAGCATTCTTAGCAAAGGGCCCTTAAGACGTAGTGAAGAATCAGGATTACTGTGATCTCTCCACACCCTTATTGTAAGCCAGCACACAGTACAGCGCAAAGAGCCTTCCTTTAGGCACCAGTGGAACTCGGGAGGAATTTGCGGCAGTCAGAGAGACACTTTCCCTCTCCTGACACTCAGGTTAGGCTTGCTCAAGTCTCAGCTCTTCTCACACAGGCTCTCCAGGCCAGCCATGCGGCTGACATCACAAATCAGCCTCCCTTCACGCAGACCGGTGCTTCTCTGCCCCTACACCCTTCCCTTCACCTGAGTGGCTAAGTCAATGTCCTCCTTTTCCAAGACGTGTCATTTAATCAAGCACAGAGGGCGTCTTCCAAGAAAACACTTAAGGATCATGGGAGGAAAACTTCTGCCAACGGCTTGGTGGGAGGACGTGTGGTAGATCCCCTGACTGCTGCTGAGTTAAGCACAGGGAGCGCACAGAGGAAGACAACGCAGTGGAGAGGAGCTGTACGGAGCGGAACGGGCAGGTTAGAGTCATTGAGCTCAGCTTCCTCATCTGAATGGAGTCATGAGAGCGCTACCTCGTAGAGTTCATGTGAGTTCCTGGCACCCAGAGGAGACAGGAGACGGAGGTGTGCTCTCGGAACGGATTCTGAGGCATGACTGCTGAATACAGCTGGTGATCTAAAAAACACGCAAGCGACCAACGGACGGCGGAGAACGATACGTAAGAGGGGCGAAGGCATGTCTTGGGAATAGATGAAAGTCTCCAGTGGATGGAAGAATGGGAGCCGAGTCCTGGTCAAGAACTGGGCGTTCCGTTGATCTAAGTTAAAACAGAATTCATCAAGACGCAAAGCAAACATTCCAGGGAGTGGGAACCATGATGAAATAGAGACCTGGTGGGAGCGGAGGCGCGTTTTCAAACTCTAGCCTGGTGGTGCGGTTTGAAAGTGAGGTCTCTCCCGGTCGCCCGCCATTGGTGCAGTGTGGGAGGTGGGACCTGGCTGGAGGAAATAAGGCATCGGGTCGGGTGTTGAGGCTCATAGCCCGGTCTTGTTTCATTTCTGCTTCCTGACTACAGGTAGAACAAGGCCAGGCGCCCGCCGCTCACGCCAACACGCACTTCCTGCCATGATGGACCGTGTACCCTCCAACTGTGAGCCTTCCCCACACTGCTTTTTCTCAGGTGTCTACTCCCGGCGATGAGAAAGGAAGTCGAGGCGTAGAGGGGTAACTGAAATTCTCAGGTAAGGAAAAATGGCAAAATAGAAAGTCCACGCTGTCTTGAAAATGCACAAGAGAGAGGTTATTGCATAAGGTCATCTTTGTCCAATCTCCAACTCCTGGGATAAAACAAGAGCCTCACCCCTTAGAGCCTCTGCCTCACCCTGTGGACACTGCATTGCTGATACCCAACAAGAGCTGCTTTTTAATGAGAGAGAACAATGGTGGCTGTGCTGTCTGGTTTCATGTCAACTTGACACAAGCTAGAGTCATTAGAAGGCAGGGAAATTGTTGAGGAAATGCCTCCATAAGGTTGGGCTGTGGGCAAACCTGTAGAGCATCTTCCTAATTAGTGATTGATGGGGAGGAACCAGCCCACTGTGGGTGGTGTCATCCCTGGGCTGGTGGTCCCAGGTTCTACAAGAAAGCAGGCTGAGCAAGCCACGAGGAACAAGCCAGTGAGCAGCACCCCTCCATGGCCTCTGTGTCAGCTCCTGTCTCCAGGTTCCTGCCCTGCACGAGTATATGGAATTGTGAGTTCCTTTCCACAAGTTGCTTTTGGTCATGGTGTTTCATCACATATAATGTAATGCTAACTAAGACAGCAGCCAGAAGGAATACCTATGAGCCTAAACTCCATGGAGCTGGCAAACAAGAATATGCCCAACCTTCCCTCGTGACAGCCAAGTACAACATCTCTTAAGTTTTGAGGCTGCAAGTGAGAGCGGTTTGCCTAAAGGCATTCTGTTGAGGGTTGGTCTGGTGCTGCTGAGTATACAGATGTGAAATTCTGAACCCCAAGGTCACATTGCCCTCAAATGAGTGAATTCCCACGTACACCAGCCTTTGTTGTGTAAACCTTCCTCCCCAGTTTAAAGCTATTGGTTAAATAAAAGCAGTTACAGCCAATTACCGGGAAGAATAGAGGTAGGTGGGGCTTCAGTAGACTGGGGGTTCCCAGGTAGGAACCGTTAGAGATAGGCAAGGAGAAAGGAGATGGGGAACAGGAGGTCTTCATTAGATGACGGACCAGGAGCACGTGGCTAAGAGAAGTGGGCCCCGAGGACAGACTAGCAACAGAAGCCCATGGGAGACTCAAGACAGTAGGTAACAGGATAGTATAGCTGGGAAATAGCCAATCTAGCCTAGAAAATAGATTAGGGCTAAGTGGCCAGTGGTTGTGCTAAAGCTGGTTAAATTAGTCAGTAGGACTCAGCCTCAATTACTGGAGACTGTCTTGATGATTTTAAGAAACAACAGAGTTACATATTACAGCAGCAGCATTCCTACAGGTACCACACCAACGAGGATGTCTACATTACCCCTACCCGCCTTCCCGTGCTTGCCATGTTTCATGTCCTCATGTTTCAGCTCCCCCAGGCTGTCAGGCCTTGGGTCAAAGACTGGAGGTGGCGATGCGTGAGACTCAACAGATCAGAAGCTGACACAAGCAGCACTTTGCCTTCTGGTGCTGCCCAAAATCAATGGCTGGGGCTGGGTCGGCGCTGAGTTCCAGTTCAGAGACAAGTTTGGTCAGGATACAGTCAGCCTGCTTTGTTTTGAAGAAATTTCTAGCTCCAGGATGTAAAAGAAGGAGAAAAATGAAAAAAGAAACACACACACACACACACACAGGCACACACACAGACACACAGACATACACACTCTCTCACACACACTCACACACACAGACACACACACACACACACACACACACACACACACATACACACACACACACAGGCTCACACACACACTCACACACATACACACACACACAGACACACACACACACATCACACACACACACATAGACACACACATAGACACACTCACACACACAGACACACAGACACACAGGTACACACACACAGTCACACACACAGACACACACAGACACACACACACACACAGACACACACACAGACACACACACACACACACACACACACACACACACACACACAGACACACACACACACACACACACACACACACACACACACACACACACACACATACACACACACACACACACAGACACACACATACACACACACACAGACACACACACACACACAGAGACACACACACACACACACACACAGACACACACACACACACACAGACACACACACACTCACACACAGGCACACACACAGACACACACGCACACACACACACGCACGCGCACGCACGCACGCACACACTCACTCACTCACTCACTCACTCCTAGGTAAGGGGGAAAAAGGATTCCAAACACAGGACAGTTAGGCTGACTGAACGTCAGCGATCTCAGATGGCAGACAACACCCCACAGATGACTTACAGAAGAAGGCTGACCTTCAAGGATTCGACAAAGAACAAGATGAAGCTCCTGGTCCTGATCAAAGCAGAGAGATCACAGGCAGCTCTCCACCTGAAGAAAAATAACCAAGAAGCCAAGCATCCGGGACAGGATGTCACTAAGAGGAAGACAAGAGGAGAGAGACAGCACGGATGAAGGAGGCTTCCCTGAGGAACAAAGGAAACCATGGAAGAGAGACCATGCTGTGCCTAGTTTTTGTTTTTGTTTTTGTTTTTAACATAAATGTGAATGTCTGTAGGTTTATTCGGGCCCTGGGTCCGATCCACCACAGGCTTCTCCCACTCGGGGAGGCAGGGCATGGGAAGTTTGACCACACTTACCCCATGTCACCACAGCGTGCTGGTCTATAGGGCAGCCACAGGACACTGCTCCAGGAGAGGGGGAACACAGTCTGAGGCATGGGACACAGCTGGAACTGGCTCAGGGGTTCCCAGGCCTGCAAGAAGGCCAGGGCTGTCTGGTTCTCAGGCTCTTGGGCATCCAGGATGCTGTGGAATCGGGATGCTGTGGAAGAGCTGAGAATGGACTGCCCTCCCCTGTCCCCCACAGGCTGGATCTAGCCTGGGGCTGAAGGGGAAAGAGGGGAGTTCTGGCTGGTCCCTCAGGGAGAGTCTTTGGCTTGACTATTGCAGCAGCTGCTGGGAGCACAGAGAGGTCTTCTATGGAAGATTAGATGGTGGCTCTGTAGGTGAAGGCCTTCTCTGTGGCTCTCCACAGTGGATCCCAATGAAAAGACACAGTCCATGGTTTAAGGCATTTATTGTCATGGCGAAAGTGGATGAATAAAACCATACCCCACTTCTCAGAGTAGACCTGAGATTAAATACCTTTTGCAGGGAGGAGTGTCTGGGAAGAAAAGGTGATTGGCTAAGCCTCCAGGCATTTAGGTACCTCATTATAGTGGAGATCTGTCTAGAGCCTACTTGACCTGTGGTCGCATCCTCTACGTGTGGAGGGGATTGGGGCATTCATTGCCCTTACTTGACTGATGGTCACAAATCTATGGAGGGCTGTGGGCTAGTGACAAGCTTGGTTTCCTGGGAGTCAAGGGAAACGCCAACTGTCCCTTTCAAGGTCACCGGGGTTTCAAGCCTTTGCTCAACCAGGAATCAGGGTACCTTTCATGGTTCCACAAATGTCTGGGGAAATGTCCTAGTAAAAATACCGATGAGTAAAGGCTGGCATAGGAAGAAGCACAACACTTGATAATCCAGTGACCTTGTCAGACTTGGAAACCTAACAGAGTCCAACCTTTCAATAGGGATGGCAGCGTCAGGAGCGCTCTCAGCTAAGTCTGTGTAACTTTTAAAGAAGAGGTGATTCTCATTAAGCTAATGTTTGAAGACACTGGTGTGGGGCTGAGGTGATAACTCAGCTGGCAAAATGCTTGCAGCACAAGGGTGAGAACGGAGGTCGGGTTCCTAGAACCCATGTGTTAGGCTGGAAAGACGTGGAAGCCTGCCTGTGACCCTAGTATGTGGGGGGCAGGAACAGGGTATGGCTGGAGTGTACTAGCTAGACAGACTAGCTGAACTGACGATCTCTGGGTTCAGGTCAGAGACCTGTCTGCATCTGAAGATGGGAATGAGGAAGACATCCAGCATTAACATCTGTTCTCCACATACACACACTGTACCTGCACACACAACCTGTGCCTACGCACGCATAACACCGCGCGCGCGCGCGCGCGCACACACACACACACACACACACACACACACACGCACACCATATGCATTCATTAAAAACCCTACTTGTGTTGTACACAGCAAAGAATGCAAATGTAGCCTAGTCTGGCCTCCTGCTTGCTCTACAGTTGACGATAACCTTGAACTTATGATCCTCCTGCCTCTACCTACTGATTACAGGCATTCAGTATAACACCCAGATTTCTTTTTTTTTACAGTGCTGTAGATCAAATCAGACGTTTGCGCACATTAGGCAATCACTCTAACAGCTGAGCTACATCATCAGTCTTGAAAGTGGTTCTTTCCCCCTGTTTGATAGCTTCCCAAGTAAAAATAGTAATTTTACTTCATCAGACAAATCAAGATAATGTAGGCGTGCATAAGAGAGATCTAGCCATTCCTTACCCCTGGTCCTCAGATAGCATGAAAGCCACGACGGAAGCTTTACGATGGCGCACATCAGCTGTGCTTTATTAGCACAGGATCTTCCCCTTTCACTTCTTCCCTGTGCACACATCTACCGTGATACAGGTATGCGACTGCATGGATTTCACTCGTGTGTTATGGAAAACAGTAAGATGCTTGCAACTCAGCTTGTTAGCTTATACTCTTCTTGTGTAATATGAACTCCATCATGCTTTAAGGATTCCTGCTTTAAAATCCCTCAGCAGCGTCCAGTGGCATTTATTGTTCTTTCGAGAACATAAAAGAAGATATATCCAACTTGACAAGTAAAAGACCTGAGATATTTTTGCCATATTGTGTATATGGATGTGATAGTGTATAGACATGTGTGATATTGTATGTATACCTGTGATCTTGTATGTATACATGTGATCTTGTATGTATATAGGTCCTATTGTATGTATACAGGTCTTATTGTATGTATACACATTATATTGTATGTATACATGTGATTTTGTATGTATACAGGTCCTATTGTATTTATATACATCATATTGTATGTATACATGTCATATTGTATGTATACAGGTCCTAATGTATGTATATACATCATATTGTATGTATACATGTCATATTGTATGTATACACACTATATTCTATGTACACGTATCATATTCTATGTATATATGTTATATTGTTTGTATACATGTGATATTGTGTGTATACATGTCATATTTTATGTACACATGTTGTATTCTATGTGTACCTGTCAGTTCAATACTTTAAGAAACACTTATCCAGTTCTCCCTCACAGACATTTGCTGACACATTCAATCCCACAGTTATTCCCTAAGGTTTATTGCCTCATGCCCCCTGTTTTACAGAAAAGGAAACTGAGTTTCCCCAGTGACACACAGCTCGCATGTGTCTTCAGACCATGTGTGTTCCCAGAAACTGGGTTCTTTTAAACTAGCATCCTTGTGTGCTTCTCTCACCCAGATCAGAAGTTCCTCTGGGGAGGAAATGTTCCCTGCAGTCCTTTGAACACGCCAAGGGCTGAGCGTTTGTTGGAAGTGTTGCTTGTTTTAAGGAAGTTAAAAAGCTTGGACACATTCCGAAGAATCAAATAAGAGTTAATGTTGCTGTTGCAGAGGATGCAGAGAGGGAACATCATGGTTTTCACGTTATTTTACCAGTAAGTCTGTTGCCTGTATTTCCTGGCCCAGTACTCAGAGGGACAAAGGAGGAAAAAGCCTGCAGGAAGGATTGATTCTGAGAAACACAGCTCCTAGAGAACACGAGGCAAATGGGCACGCAGAGATGAAGCAGGGATACAAGCAGTGGAGAGGGAGCCCAGGCCACTCCCACTCGTCCTGGCTGGGTTTCCTCAGCTGTGAGCCAGGGCTTTGCACATCTCCTTGTCCCTGGGACAGTTCTGTGCAGAGAGCCTTTGTATGCACTTCCTGGGAGCCCTGAACTTTGCCAGTGTCTGGCTCCTGCAGTTCCCGCTCACTGTCCTCACACCCCTCTGGTGGTCTCCCATTCCAAGACTCTGCAGACATCAGCACGCACCCTGCTTGGTGTAGTAAAATGCAGTGTAAGTGTAGGCAGTGTAAGTGTGTGCCATGTGTGTGCCATGTAAGTGTGTGCCATGTGTGTGCCATGTAAGTGTGTGCCATGTGTGTGCCATGTAAGTGTGTGCCATGTAGATGTGTGCCATGTAAGTGTGTGCAGTGTAGATGTATGCAATATAAGTGTGTGATGTAGATGTGTACAATGTAAGTGTGTGCAGTGTAAGTGTGTGCAATGCAAGTGTGTGAAATGTAAGGAAGGGTGTGCAATGTAAAGGTGTGCAATGTAAGTGTGTGTGTGATTTAAGTGTGTGCAATGTAAATGTGTGTAATGTAAGTGTGTGCAATGTAAGGGTGTGCAATGTAACTGTGTGTGATGTGTATGCAGTGTAAGTGTGTGCAATGTAAGTGTGTGATATAAGTATGTGCAATGTAACTGTGTGTGATGTAAGTGTGTGCAATGTAACTGTGTGCGATGTAAGGGTGTGCAATGTAAGTGTGCACCAGGGCACTAACAAGTAAAACCCAGATTCCAGTGTCATGCTGAAGTTTGTTCTGGGAAGAGGCAACCGACAGTGAAAAGGGAAGCATTATCAGAAATGCCTTTATTCTTCTCGTAGGCAGTGGGCTATCACGGGGGCCTTGCAAATGCTGCGTTCCTACCTGGGACAGTCTCCAGAGTGAGAATTAAGGGAGAGAAGTAGGTGTGTTTCTGGTGTGATGGATTAGCTCTAGTCTACTCCCCCCGCCCACTCTTACTGAGCACGCAGAGACCTCGTTGGTGCCAACCTCAGAGAGAAGAATATCAAGTCCTTAGTCAGAGCCAGACAATGTCCACGCATGGTTGATTCGAGCTCAGGAGAAGGGTACACTCCAAAGTCTTAACCCGCTCTGCTCAGCTTGCTTTTCTATGCTCTGGCATGACTCACTCTCTTTGGACACAACACTCTAATTTAGTCTGTGAGGTTGCTCATCTCCTAGGTCCCAAACTGCAAGGGGAGATCTTGTCTTCTGTAAAGTTTTCAAGTCCCTCAGACATGGAGAATAGTCCAACGGTCAGAAATCACCGGACTCCCAGTCTGACCGTGAAGCCATGTTGACTCTGCTTCCTCACTGCCGACTTGATGTGATCAGCTGCCCCTCACTCCCACTGACAGCCGTGAGTCTCTCCCACCACCATGCCTTCTCCTCCGTGATGCACTGTGAGCCGAAATAAACCCACTCTCTCGCAAGGTGCTAGCTCAGAGGACTGGGGCTGAGCACGGGGCTGTTGCCTGTACCGTGTTGTCAGAGGCCTTTGGAATTGGTTTGTGGGAGAAACCCTGGGCTAAGCCCTAGAGAAGCACTAGAATGCTGTAAACACTGTAGCAGTCTCTGCAGGCGTTGAGTTAAGCATGGGATAGGAGACCAGACTGCTGATAGACAGGACCATTATAGAAGTCAAGCTCAGGGTGGGTTAAGTTGTGGGCAGGGAGGCCAAGGTGGAAAAATCACCTGCAATTGTTAAAGAGATTAGTGCAAGTAAGGAGGAAACATTTCACACTGGAGTGATTGGAGTGAGGCCTTAAAGGCAAGGTCCCACAGAAGTCTCTAGGGTAGAAACCTTAAAACCTATTGGGAAACAATGTGCAAATCCCAGAGAGTGCCCCAAAGCGATTCCACGTCAAATATGGTCACCCAAAGGAATTTCTCCCGGATACGACCGCATTAGTACTTGACCAGTACTCATCACACTGGCTTTTCAGGCCAGCAGAGTGCAAGAGTTATGGAGTAACGCGAGCTTTAATGTTCCAGAAAGCTCCTCAGCCCAAAGTGTGGTAGTTTTCAGATGCCCTCTAATGGACTGAGTCCTCCACACTGTGCCTTCATTTACAGCAGGCTGTGCAGGAAGCTATGGAGGCACAGCTCACGTTTCAGTAAAGACTGTAGATCTTTGAGGTAGGAACTAAGAATGTCGCATCTTAGTTAGGTTTCCATGAGAGAGGAACCACTAGGACCACCAGCAGCTTGGAGAGGAAAGGATTTCTTTCTGCTTACAACTCCCAGGTCATCCTCCATCACTGAGGGAAGCCAAGACAGGAGCTCAGGAGGAATCTGGAGGGGGAATGGGCAGGCAGAGTGCTGCTCCCTCTGCTCGCTCCTTCTGCTTTGCTCAGCCTGCTTGCCTGAAGCATGCAGGACCAACTAACTGCCCAGCATGCCACAGCTAACAGTGGGCTGGGCCCTCTCACACATCGGTCATGCACCAAGTCATGCATCACAGCCTTGTCTGAAGGCCACTGTGGTATTTTCTCCTCAAAATAAAATAAGGTATGGAAACTGGCTAGAGATGTACAACTCTTGGAAAGATTTACAATTTTGCATAACATCCCTAAAGGGCATGAAGGGGTGGTGAGATGGCTCAGTACACAACTTATTTAATTCCTGTATGTATGTATGTATGTATGTATGTATGTATGTATGTATGTATTCATTTTTTTTATTTATTTATTTATTGTGGATCTCTGGCTGTCTTGGAACTCACCACATAGACCTGGCTGGCCTCAGACTGTCAGAGAGAGAGATTGGCCTGCTTCTGCATGCCAAGTGCTTGGATAAAGGTGTGCACTACTACGTCTGGCTACCTCATTTAGCTTCTCCAAAGCCCTGTTCCAAACTCTGTCACATCGTTGTTTCAGCACACGAGTCTGGCAGAGCACAACTCAGTCTGTTCTGAAAGGAGAAATGAGGAAGGTCACTTAGGAGACTGAAGGAAACGGTGGGGACTGTGTCCCAACTGATGTCTGGGGACCATATTTAGTTTCGGGAACATGTGGGAGTTCCCTTTGGTGAGCCAGAGACAGGCCTGCCAGAGGGTCTCAGGCTAGCAATGGAACAAAAGGGTTGCACACATTCAAAGCAACCAGTCACGAGGTCCCCACAAGTGCCGTCTCTTTCCAGCCAGTCCACAGTCGGCCAGCCCAGCGTCTGATTTACGCCTCTCTCTCTCCCTGTCACAAACGTTCCCTCGTGTGCTGTGCCCCAGCCTCATTAGAAATGCACTCTGATAGGTTTGTTTGATTGAGTTGTTACCTGGGAATTACACAGACGCTGATTCATGTCATGCTCCTGTCTGGGTCCTCATCTAATCAGACACCGCAAATCACCGTCTTCTAAACGTGGAATTACCCCTGAATAAATCATAACGTTGAAGATCTCTGCAAACCATGCTTAGGAAATGAAGTCTAAATAGGAGGGATTACAGAGAAGAGGATAAACAGCCCCTGTTCTGAGGATGATCCCTCGAGGGAAGATGAGTGCCTGGCCTGGCAGAAATGAAGTTATTCTAGAGACACCCAGTCTCTCAGTCTATCACGCTTCTGAAACAATGGATCCCCAAAGTGGGAATTTCTGCAGGAACCCCATGCTGGAGAAGGAAAGGGGCCAACCAGAAAGAGATTTCACACAGTTCTAACCTGTGAAACCACCCAGGGCCTGGATGATTAGATTGAGAACCTTTGGTCCTCTATTTAACTTTGATGTCACTTCAAGGTCCTGAGGATGGGCTTGGGTCTGTGTGCTCTTTTGTCCCTCTTCTCAGTGTGCCACAATGAGAGTGTTTCTCTTTACTGTTTTTTAACGTTTAATTTGGCTTTTTAACTTGGCTTCCTGGGGACCTCCAGCCAGATCTGACTTGAGGCACAGGTTGTAACTCCTGAGTTTGATATCAAGGCTAGAGGGCTTCTTGCGTTTTTTAAAAATGAGTTGTAGAGATAACTCATGGACAGTTATAAGAAAAAGAGGTAATGCCGGGGCATAGGAGAGGAGGCAGAGGAGAAGGGGAAGGTAGAGGAGAGCCAGGTCTCCTTTGTGGCTGGGCTCCTACAGGACAAGCAGGAGGGAACCGCTGGAGCAGAGGTCTGCTGACAGAACTGCCTCCACGGTAAGACTGTGTTCTGGCTCTTCAGAGCATGCGCTCTCGGGCTGAAGAAGCTCAGGTGAGCTAAGGGCTGCCAGTCATCCGCCCCCACCAGCCTCACTTCCTGTGGATGCTCATCTTGGTGAGACCACCTCCTCCTCATCCAGATTTCTATGTTTAAACATACCCCCTTCCTCCTGTTCCTCTGCACCCCGTAGTCCCTATCCCCCTGACTTCCGTTCTTCTGCACCCGGTAGTCCCCATCCCCTGACTTCCGTTCCTCTGCACCCCTGTAGTCCCCATCCTCTGACTTCCGTTCCTCTGCACCCCGTAGTCCCCATCCTCTGACTTCCGTTCCTCTGCACCCCGTAGTCCCTATCCCCTGACTTCCGTTCCTCTGCACCCGGTAGTCCCCGTCCCCTGACTTCCGTTCTTCTGCACCCGGTAGTCCCCATCCCCTGACTTCCGTTCCTCTGCACCCCGTAGCCTCCATCCACTGACTTCCGTTCCTCTACACCCCGTAGCCCCCATCCACTGACTTCTTAAGCTTCGTCCCTCTGCATTTCTCATTAAGTTTGCTGGGGCTTCCATTGGACTACGCATGAGAATAAGAATGTTCCACCAGGGGAAAGTGTTAATTTTCCTTAAAACCTAATCTAGGGTGAGAAGATGAGTCAGCCAGTAAACTGTGGGGCCCTGGGTTCAGTCGCTATAGCCCACACGAAAACGTCAGGTGTGTAACTTCTTTGGATATTAGCCCTCTACAGATGTAGGGTTGGTGCAGTCACCAAACCCAGTCACTATTGAGGATGCCAAGAGGTGCATGTTAACAGGAGCCTGTTATAGCTGTCTCTTGAGAGGCTCTGTCAGAGCTTGACAAATACAGAGGCGGATGCTTGTAGCCAACCATTGGACTGAGAATAGGGTCCCCAACAGAAGAGTTTGGAGAAGGACTAAAAGAGCTGAAGGGATGTGTAACCCCATAGGAAGAACAATATCAACCAACCAGACCCCTCAGAGCTCCCAGGGACTAAACCACAAACCAAAGAGTACACATGGAGGGACCCATGACTCCAGCTGTATATGTAGCAGAGGATGGCCTTGTCGAGCATCAATGAGAGTAGAGGCCCTTGGTTTTGTGATGGCTCGATGCCCCAGTGTAGGGAAATGCCAGGGCAGGGAGGCAGTCAGAATAGCTAAGATAAAAAACTCAGGTGAAAGTAGATGCTGGCAAGGATGTGAAGAAAGAGGAACACTGCTCCATTGTTGGTGGGATTGCAAGCTGGTACAATCACTCTGGATATCAGTCTGATGGTTCCTCAGGTAGATTGGACATAGTGCTACCTGAGAACCCAGCTATACCACTTCTGGGTATGTTCCAAAATATAACAAGGACACGTGCTCCACTATGTTAATAGGAGCCATATTTATAATAGCCAGAAGCTGGAAAGAACCCAGATGCCCTTCAACAGAGGAATGGATACAGAGAATGTGGTACATCTACACAATGGAATATTACTCAGCTATCAAAAACAATGACTTCAAGAAATTCACAGGCAAATGATGGATATGGAAAATATCATCCTGGAGTGAGGTAACTCAGTCACAAAAGAACACACATGATATGCACTCACTGATAAGTGGATATAATATAAGAGCTTGGAATACCCATGATGCAACTCATGGACCACATGAAGTTCAAAAAGGAGGGAAGACCAAAGAGTGGATGCTTCAGTTCTACTTAGAAGAGGGAACAAAATAAGCCAAAGTAATTCTTAACAGAGTTCTGTGAGCCTCTCTCCAACAGAAGAGCAGGAGTACACAGGCAAAGGTTGGGGGCGGCAGGGGCTGGCATTGATACTGTTGTTACCAATAGTATCAATAATAAGCATTTGGTAATTCGTTTGTTCAAATGGGGCTTTGGAAGGCTAAGTCTGGGTTGATTTTTCCTTTTCTGTGATGTTAGCTAAATGGTTAGGGCTGTTTTGTAGGCTTCTTCTGATTGAAAAGGCATTGCTGGTGAGTGAGCCTTCTCCTGGAAGGCTCAAGGTGCTTCTCAGGTGCTTGTCAAAACTCCCAGCCTGCCTCCTGAAGCTGTTTCCTGGCTTCATGCCTGGGATGTTTTCTAGTAGAACACCCCGTGCACTCCCTCTCCCAGTGAATAGACATCTTCTTATCCTATGAGACGATGACCCTGTCACCAGACTCTTGCTGGGTGTGATATGGTGATGGGAAGGGCATTGAAAGGCCCTTTGTGGGTGGAGCTTTCTGAGAGCTCCTGTCTATAGACCACCACAGCGTGTGCTGGAAGCATCATCAAAGAGATTCTTCGTACTGAATTGAGGACTTTCCCTTCAGTCACTGGATGGCTAAGGTCAGATTCCCTGCAAGCATCCCCACTTCATTTCCTGACTCATTGTGCCCAGAGAACAGTGTACAGGGTTTCTCAGAGCTAGGCAGACTTATGCAAACTCAGGGCGACGCTGGAATTCCTTGGGCCAATAACAGTGTAAGAGGAAAAAGATCTTTGAAGTTGTGTCCTGTGAGACTTTTTGGATAGTGCTAATGCCATCCCCTCCTCCCCCATCCTGAAAGAAGAGGTCATAAAAAAAATGATGCTACTATATTTCTCATTGGCCGTGCAAGCAGAATCCAGCTGACTCCAGCAAGCATTGTGGAAGCTTATACGTCAGGCCTTCTGCTTATCACTGGGAACACAGGCATGTACGACATAAGCGGTCCTGACTCCATGGGGGTAGTTCTGGGTAAGGAAAATAACAATTCCACACAATTAATATGCTAAGCAACTCTAATAAAGAACACACGAAAGAGGGCATTGTTTTCTTTTTGAGTCAGGGTTTCTGTGTAGCACTGGCTGTCCAGGCTGGCTTCCCACTCAGATCCTCTGAGACAGCCTCTGTCTCCCAAGTCCTGGGATCAACGGTGTGCACCAGCACTGCCCAGTCTCACTGAATTCTTAAACAGAGGAGCAACACAGTCTTCTGTCCATGAATGGCAGGTTCAAGGCACAGGCATAACAGACTAAAACTGATATAAAAATGTTAACAAGGATTAGTTACTGTAAGGGCAGGGGAGACAGCTCAGCTGACCCATGAGCTAACAGGAGAACCCCTGTGTGATATCTGACACCTAAACACAGGTTTGGAATCCAGCTCTAGAGATGTGAGGACATAAGGGTCCCTAGCAAGAGCTCCATAGGGATAAAGCCATGGTCAAACCCCCAGCCCCACATATAGCTTTGAGTGCTCTGTGATGCAGGGAGGGTGTTACAGTCAGAGGGGTTGTTTTTAAATTGTATTTATTTTATATGGATGTGTATCTTTTTCTGCATATATGCACCACATGCGTGCCTGGCGCCTGCGGGAGGTAGACATCGGCGCTCTTCAGATTGGAGTTTCAGATGATTGTGAACCTTCAGGTGGTGCTGGGAATCTAGGTGGGTTGTTTGGGAGAGCTGTGTGATCTTCCAAACTGAGATACCACTCCAGCCCTGTGGGCCGTCTTATTTCTTGAGGGTTTCCTTCCCTTCCCCACCACATAAAAACATATTCTCTACACTTCACTGAAGTAGTCCAGTAGATGAACCTTCTGGCTTCATGAGGACCTAGAACAGGAAGGGGTTGAGACCTTTATAGCCCGTGTGGGGGACAGACGGTGACATGAGGGTCCTAGGTGGTTTCACACTTCCAGAAGGGATGCTTTATGCAGAAGAGACTGAATGGGGAATGGGGAATGGGGGGGTTTGTCACCCACCGGCTCTGAGGAGACCGTCTGCAGGGGCATTGCTGGGTGTGCTGCTGGGATCCACATCTGCAGGGAGCAAAGGAAGGGGAATTCCTGACGGGGACTGACAGATGAGCTTCCCTGAACTGCAGGAGCTCTGGGCTGGGTGCTCCTTCTAGCTCAGCAAGCTAAAGAAAGCGCCGGGCCTCCACGCTCACCAGCACTACAGAACATTAATAAGCACTGGGTGTGTTTAAGGAGAGCGGCCTCGAGTGAGGAGTTCTCTTACGAGGAAGATGAGTTTATGTCGGGAGCAATGCCCTCGAAGCCCTCCATTGTTGATGTTATTATTATGGTTAGCGTTAAGTATGACTGGGTTCATGGAAAACCCCCAGCCAGCTGCAGTAGACTAATACAAATCTGGTGGTCAAAATGAATAATAATATGATACGTCAAGACGCCCAATGTGATGACCTGTAACCTTTCCGAAAAACCAACATCCTGCTGACTAATAGATATGACAAACCTGTGACCTTTCTGACATCCTGTCGACATCAGCCCATTCCCCGACCACACGAATATTGTGTCCTTGGCCTGTGTAAATGTTTCTTACTTCCCCCCTCCCTCTGTTACCCCTGTTATGGTATAAATTCAGCCTTGGGAAAAATAAAATTGTCGCCTTGATCAGACTCTTGTCTTGGCGTCCTTCTTCGTATCTCTTGTCCCCCATTCTCCCAGGTACACCCAACACCCTTCGCTTACAAGTTTAACGCTGTTAGCTGATGAAGCTGAGGAACAAACACTTCAGCTCCCGGGGGGCGGGGGAGGGAGACCTGGCCATGCCACGGGAGAAAGACACCTCCACGACAGGCCCATTTCACGGAACCCGCAGACAGAAGAGTGAGCAGAGCTGGATCTCTTCCTCGGAGTGGCATGTGGAAACCATCTGTGTGGTCCACTGTGGTTAGGATTGGCTACTTGTGGTCAGGGTGGCAGGTCTGAGGTTTTGGCTACCACATGGCCACTGGCCAGCCAGCTCTGTGGGCAGAGAGAGTGGGAGCTTGAGGAAGTCCATCCATTCACTCACATGACCCAAGTGAAAGCACGAGCTTGCTGCTGTGTGTGTGTGTGTGTGTGTGTGTGTGTGTGTGTGTGTGTGTGTGTAGGGGTAGAGTTAATGTGTAAATGGTTCAAGCTTTTTAAAAAAGATCAGGAAGGTTCAGAGAAGCCTATGCCTCTGGGACGGGAGGGCCTTGCTTTGTTCCCTCGTGGTGACAGCAGGCTCAGGGTGATTGTCTTCTCCCGTGGGCTCTGGACTCTAATTCACGGCTGTCCTGCCTGCTCTAGTGTGTCACTACCCAGCCTCTTCAATCATGTCTGTGAACTGACGGCCTCTGTAGGTCTAAGAGTTTGACATCTGTATAAATTCGGAGGCCACGTGAGAGTTCTAGTAGGTAGAGATGGTCAAAACTCATCTTGGGACCAAGTAGGTGCTGTGCCTGATCTTGTGGCTTTTGCTTGTGGAGATTAGAATGTGGCTAGGGGAGCCTAAAGATGGGGCCCATCAGGGAAGCAAAAAGCCTAGGACAGTGGCTAAGGGAAGGGGAGGGGGTAGAGGCCACCACCCACTCCGAGGAGAATGAGCAGGAAGAACTCAGGCTGGAAAAACAGACGAGACAACCACTCCGTTCAGGTGGGAGCAGAATGACTCACGGGAACCTAGAACGGGAGGGCGTGGAATAAGTGAGTATAAAGTATAATAAGTGCCATAAAGTATAGGAGAACTGTGTTACAGAACAACAGACCCAAGAAGCAAATAAAAGGAGGGCCCAAGGGATAAAATAGGCATCAGAGGTGGATGGAGGGAGGTACTGGCAGGGAGAAGGGACGGGGGTGGGAACAGGGTGAGGGTTCAGGTGTAGGGAGAGCCAGGAGAGGGCTGGGCTTATGAACAGAAATCAGTAGTGGGTGGGGCAGGGGCATTTCTAGGCCATGCCAGGGATCTGGGATGGGGGAGGCTCCAGGGAGTGTATGTGGGTGAACTTACATGAGAGCCCTAGCAGTGGGGGATTTGAAGTGGACATCTCCTGTAGCCAGGCAAGACCAAGGAGGAATAAGGACACCACTCACAAAACATGCCACCCAAAACCTGTCCTGCCTACAAGAAGTGTAGGGACAAAGATGGAGCAGAGTCTGAGGGAATGGCCAACCAACGACTGACCCGAACTGAGACCCATCCTATGGGCAAGGACCAATCCCTGACACTATTAATGATACTCCATTGTGCTTGCCAACAAGAGCCTAGCATAACTGTGTTCCGAGAGGCTCCATCCAGTAGCTGACCAAAGCAGATGCAGAGAGAGACCCACAGCCAAACATTAGCTGGAGCTAGGGAAGTCTTGTGGGAGAATTTGGGGAAGAATTGAGGGTCCCTAAGAGAATAGGGACTCCATAAGAAGGTCAAGAGAGTCAACTAACCTGGACCCTTGGGGGACCCCAGAAACTGAACACACATGGGCTGGACCTAGGACCCCTGCATCTATGTAGGGGAAGTGCAGCTAGCATACTCTTCATGCAGGTCCCCCACAACTGGAGTGAGGGTAGCCTGTGGATCCTGTTCCCCTAAGTGGACTGCCTTGTCTGGCCTCAGTGGGAAGGTATGCACTTAGTCCTGCAGTGACTTGATGTGCCAGGGTGGGTTGGTACCCAGGGCAGGGGGCTGCCCCCCTTCTCAGAGGAGAAGGGGGGGAGTTTGGGAGGAGGGGTATGTGAAGGGACACTGGGAAGAGAGGGGGAGGCTGCGATTGGGATGAAAAAGAATTACAAACAAAAAATAAAACCTCCCTCCTCCCCTAGGCGGCTTGTGGCACAGTAAGAAGAGCCATAACCAAGACGCTTCGCCTCTCACATTCTCCCCATTGCTGCTTTAGCAGTTTCCTGTCTGTTTTGCTAGCTGTCGTCTGCCTGCTGCCATTCAGTTACAATCCCATCCTGTGGCTCCTTTTCCCTATTTTTTATCCCCCCCCCTTTTTTTAAATCGGAGCTGAGGACCGAACCCAGGGCCTTGAGCTTGCTAGGCAAGTGCTCTACCACTGAGCTAAATCCCCAACCCTTTATTCCCCTTAAGTCTAAGGAGCTGCAGAGAGACCCACATTCTCTAAGGAGTGTTTAAGGAGAACTTGCCCACATCCCCACGTCTTTGGAGAATGGGGAACTCCCTCTCCTCTGGTTTAGAAGGCTGACGGGATACGGCTACCAAATTTGTTACATTTTGAGCCAATTCAGCTTATCATCATTAGCGAGACTGTGGAGCAGCCCTTTTCCTGCTAATGGGTGCAGCCCGGAAGCCTGGAAGGGTCAGGCTGGGCATCAAAGGAATGTTTTACCCTGCGGCCGGAAGTGTAAACTTTGAACAAGAACGAACAATGTAACTAAAGGAAGCCCCAGGAAGAACTGTGAAGTTGAGATAGGAGGCAAGAACAGCAGAAACAGGAAGAAATTTTGCTTTCAGGATATTTTGTGTTTTTCTCAGTTTGCGTGGCCCCCATGTTCCTTTGAGAGCAGAGTGACCTTCCTGGACGTTGATAGAACAGCGCCCCCTCCAGACCAGGATCTGAGTAAAGGATAGCTGTAAAAGCTGTGCGCACACATGGGAGCTCAGATGAGGCTCGGCTGCCAGCCGGTTTGAACGCACTGCGTGACTGCTGCTTCCCAGCTCCTCCTGGCACCTCATCTGCCTGCATCCTGCTCAGTGGTCCCCCGAATGCCTGCCAAATACACGTTAGACCTTCTAAGTCTCATGTAGATCCAGGACCACAGATTAGATGAAGTAGTTCCTTTGGCTGTCCTCGCCAGTGTGGCCATCCCCCTGTCGCTGCTGTTGGGACTACACAGAGACACTTGGCAGGAGGTATAACGGGGGCTGTCTCTGCTGTCTGGGAGCTGAGCTGGTGTTGGCAAAATGGCAGATGCTGGTCTTCTGTCCTGACCCCAGCTGTGCTCCGTCCTGCCTCACTCAGGGAGAAGGGCCTGTACTGATGTGTGTGTGTGTGTTGTGTGTGTGTGTGTGTGTGTGTGTGTGTGTGTGTGTGTGCGCGCGCGCACACGTGCTCACAAAGCAGACTTGCTCAGATCCAAGAACATTGGAAATTTTAGTGAATGGGCTTCTTCAGGTCCTGCACCAGGAAACCCTGCACACAGGATCCAGCCAGAGACCTTGTTTCCCAGGAATCCTCCCCCTATTTTGTGCTGGGTTAAACCAAATTCCCGACAATGGGAAAACTCCTCTGTTTAGTCCTGTGTACGTGTGTGCAGTTTTTTCCTCACGAGGATTTCAAGCATCTTTTGCACAGAAATCTTTTTACCTATATAGACTCAGTTGGTTTTAAAAAAAAGAAAAAAGAAAAGAAAAAGCAAACCTTGAAGGGCTCCAGGGCTTGTCTTAGACTCAGGGATGAACAAAAGGTCAGGCAGCCGTTGTATTTAACAGCCTCACAGAGTAACTTGAGGCCCCTCAGAGCATCCGCCCTCACACGTCAGCCTCCTTGCTTTTGCCTCTTTATCTCTGCTTTTACTCACATACTTAAGTCCCAGAAAAGGCCTGGATATATCTCTTTCCCGTCTTTATCTACTGATCTCTTTGTTAACTGGGAAGGACCAAGAGAGAGATGGAGCCCCAGGATTTCAACTTGTAATTCTGGGTTTTGAGATAAGCACAGAAACCATCTACCTTTTTATCACATTTTTTTGGGCATCCGAAGTTCAGAAGTTACAAGTGAACAATAAACCTTTGATAAAAACGAAGGTAAATTTTCTTTCTTTTTTTTCCTCATTGTAAATTAAGCGTGTCTGTATCCGTGGGCGGCAGGGTAATGCTGTGATTCATAAATACAATGTGTGGCGATTAAATCAAAGTAATCAGCTGATCCTGTGCCTCGATGCTTGTCACTTTTGCAGTAAGAATCTGAGTAATTCAGTAGAGAAAATTCGAGATGTACAATATTGTTGGCTCCATTCACCTCCTGTGTGATGGGCAGTACTGAGTCCATTTCAGTCTTCCTGACATGGACCTTTGACCTTCATCTTCGGAGTCCTTTGAGCAAACAGCCACCACCTTCATGAGATCAGCTATGCCTACTGACGTTCACCACAAATGGGTCTGGGGATTACTGACATTCCCTCCTAGGAGCAGGGGTCAGGGAGGGTCACTGGACCCTCACCTTAGGCTCCTGCTACTCCTCCAGTCATCCGTGTTCCATTCTGCCCTAATTACACAGTCCCGGGAGGATCGAGGCATGGGAGGAGTTAGCGTACATAAACTGAGGATGCATAAGGAAAAGGCTTCATCTATGTGACTATGGGGAAGCCGTCATGCATCCCGGGGAAAGACTTTCCAATGTGCTGCTGTAGAGGCAGTCACATCCCTGCCAGTGACCCTCATCCATGTGCTGTGAGTAAACCAGGGTGCTCAGTTTGGCTTGGTCCTCTTGCTGGTTCCTTGACGGCCACACCAAGCAGTTTTGAGGTTTTTCTCTTCTCTCTCTTTCTGATGCGAACAGTTATAAATATAAACTTCCTAGAAACTTCTGCTAACCCCCATAAGTTTTAGTGTGTTGTGTTTCTGTCTTTTGTTTGTCTCAAATTTTAATTTCCCTTTCAACCACATCATGGTTCCATTGCTTACTCAGAAACCTGTTGATTATTTTCCATGGAGAGTTGCACTGCATGACCTGGGGACTCTGCCTTTGGGAACTCCCGTGGGTACCGACACCCATGGCTGCTCAAGATCTGTGTCATGTTTGCATCCCGCCTGCACACATCCTTCATGTGGTAAACAACCAGATAGTTGATGCTGCAACGTTGTTTAGAGAGCAGAGGCCCAAGCGAAATCTGCACATGCGCAGGACAGAGTCTGCACATGCGCAGGACAGACTTGTTAGTAGCTTCAATTCACGCCCGGCTGAATCCATATGGTTTCCGACTTCTTAATTTTCAGAGACCTCTTTTGTGCCTTAAGATGTAGTACTCCCTAGAGAATGTCCCGAGTGCTCTTGAGAGGGATGTATATTCTATTGCTGATGGATAGAATGTGCTGGATGTCTGCCAGGCTTGCTGCATTTAAAGTACTGTTCAAGCTCAGGACTTCCTCATTAAGTTCTTATGTAGATATTCATCTACTAGTAAAAGTGAGTTACCAAAGTCTCTTATTATAACAATCAGCCTCTCTCTTCAGATCTATTTGTATTTGATATTATATACATATACATCATATACATACACATATTATATCATATACATTACATATACAACATATATATCATATACATACACACATACATATACATATCATGTACATATACATCATATTCACATACACATACATATCATATACATATATATCATATACATACACACATACATATACATATCATATACATATACTACATATACATCATTACATCATATACATCATATATACATACATATACATGTACATGTACATATACATCATATACATATATATACAGCATATATATATACACATGTATTTTTTATTCTCTTGGGTTTACTTACATCTTGAATTGATCCCTCCATCACTGACTAACATCTGTCTGTATCTCTTTTGGACAGTTCTTTAAAGCCATTTTGTCTGCTCTAAATGGACACTGAGCCCTACTCCCTTTTGGTTTCCCGACCTTCGCTTTCTTCTGTGTGTACACTTACACGAGATGCAATGGCTTGCAGGAAGCCTGTAACTGGGGCTGATAATTTTATCCACAGAGTCGTTCTGCGTGTCTTTACTAGAGAAGTTAATCCACGCGTGCTCTAGTTAATTACCGGCAGACAGGGACTTTACTGCTGCTTTGTTATTGTTTCCTGCTAACTTTGTAGATACTTTGGTTTTTTTCTTCCTCGGTTGCTGCTATCGCTGTGGTTTTCCATATTACTAGAATTGGAATCTCTTCTGCTAAAAAAACGTGTGTCTATGTCTCCTTACACTAATGATTTTCCTTTGTGCTCACCAGAAACCTCCAGCAGAACTTTGTGTACTTGAAGCAGGCTGCTTCCGTCCTGACAGCAACAACTATCTTAATGTTTTTTATGCGTACGTTTTTATGCTTTTAAACATTATTGTTTTTATGCACATGGGTGTTTGCCTGCATGTGTGTCTATGTACCATGTGCTCTGGTGCCCTTAGGATCCAGGAAGCGGTTGTTCAGAGCCTCTGAACTGGAGATTACAGATGGTCCTGACCAACATAGGTAATGGGAACTGAACTTGGGTTCCCTGCAAGGCCAACAACTGGTTTTACTCATTGAGCATCTCTCCAGCCCCTGCATGCTATGTTCTAAATGTCAGAACTCCCATCACTTTCGGCATTATCCTTTGGACACTTTAGCTACGATTGTCATTAGTGGGTTGCCTTTTACATCCCGTGGAAGGGGTGGAATTGCTTTGCGCAGCTTCATCGCATTCCAGGCGTGGGGGTTTCAGTGTGCTAATTTAGCTCACACCACTGAGCTGTGCTCTCTGAGCTCAGCAAATCTTTCCGCTTTGTTGCGTCCTCTATAAATACTCCCATCGGTGTTTTACATTCTCTTGTAGAGGACTTTCTAAATAATTTTTGTGGCTGTTACGAATGGGACTGCTATACCACCCTTTCCTCGTAGATTCAGTATTAAATTCAGTATAACATGCTGTTGATTTGCATATCGCTCTTGTGTTCTGAAACTTTCCTGAAGTTGCTTTAAGGTTAGAAAGTTTGTGTTAAGTTTTCTATGTGTGAATGTGTGTTGAAAGAATGAATTAGCTTCTTTCCAATTCGAGTATCCTGTGGTTCCCTCTGGCCTCATTGCTATTGCTTAGATTTCTAGTTCAATATGAAATAAAATCAGTGAAAGTTGACATCTCTAGGTTGGCCCATTCAGTATGAACCTGGCTCAGAGGTTTTAATATGTAGTCCTAGTATTTTGAGTTATATTCTTTCCTACAGTCGATCTGTTGAAAGTTTTTATTGTGACGAGCTTTGACTTTTATGCAATGTTTTTTTTTCTGATCTATTAATAGAACAATTTGTTTAGATCCCTGTTTACTGATTTCCTTGTGTCGAACCATCCTTTTGTCCTATGTGTGAATCGTGCATGGATATGATGCCTTTCGGGTATGCCGTGAGTTTGCTAGCATTTGGAGGAAGATACATGGATTCAGACTTGTGCTCATCATAATACAGAGGTGAGGTTATTGTTTTGTTTATATTTGCTGGGCTTGGGTAGCTTAGAGGTTTCCCAGTGTTTTTCTACAGCTTCTGTTGTGTGTGATTTCCAGTGTCTGACAGCCGCTGTTCACAGTACTCCCTGCTCCCCGCCCTCCTGCGCTTGTCAGTTGTAACGTCTCCTTTTTCATCTCTAGCTTTGTTTACATGTTTCTTTGACGTTTTGTATCTTTTTACATTCTGATCTGATCTATTTGGTGTATTGCTTTATTGCTATATTTATTTCTTTCCATATACAAAATGTCAGCTTAATTTGTTTTTTTCTCTTAGTTGTTGGAGAGCATTCTTAGTCTTTCTGAGAGTTTTGTTTTGTTTTTAATATATGTGTTTATTGCTACAGACTCACAAATACTGTTCTGTAGCCTACAGATTTTGGTATATTATACTATAATTTTCATTGTTTTTAATGTGTGTGTATGCCTATGTGTGTGTTCCTGTGTGGGGGGGGGTACCTGTGTATATGCCTGCCTGTGCGTGTGCATGTGTGTGGGCCTGTGTATATGCCTATGTGCCTGTGTGTGTGCCTGTGTGTGCTTGTATGTGTGTGCCTGCCTGTGTGTGCGTGTGTGTGTCTGCGTGTGTGTGTCTGCGTGTGTGTGTCTGCGTGTATACTTGTGTAGGTCTCCATGGGACCCAGAAGGAGGACATTAGACTCCCTGGAGAAGATATTGCAAGCAGTTGTAAGCAAACCGATGCAGGGAGGAACTGAACTCCGGACCTCTGGAAGAGCAGCAAGCACATGTGGCTGTTGAGCCACCTCTCCAGCCTTTTTCTGTGACTTGTAATTAAACCCTTGGAGGACTATCGAACATGTGTCCTCTTCAAAACTCTTTCAATTTCCTCGAGGTGGCCAAATGCCAAAAACAGCACACACAACCTAAGCTATCACAAAACGCTGGAAAATGCTGAAGCTAGTCTTAAAACTGATACCAAAACACAACCAATATAAACAAAACAATAACTATATCTCCATAGAATGATAAGCACAGGTTTCCTCCAAATCCATATATCTTCCCCCAAATGCTAACAAGCCAGATACACAGCACACCAGAAAGACGATGCATCATGATTATGTGCTTTCGACTGGCTTTCCCGTATGTCTCTCTGGCCTTTGCTTTCTCTCTGGGCGGCCTTCTTCTTTCATACTTACACAGAGTTTTTAAAGATGAAATTATAGAAAGTAATAAAGAGAGTGTCTGCGCGCCAGCCCCCAGCGATATTACGGTGCTAGCCACCTGTGTGCTCTCTGAATGCTTTGCTTTTCCTGCTTAAGAGGTAACTGCCTTCCTGAACTTTAGAGCTATTGTTCTCTGACAAGCTTTCCCACAGCCGTTAAGACTGGTTGTTGTTACTCTGTTTCTTTCTCTGAGCTATGCTCGCATGACCTGTGGAGGCTCTGTTTACAGAAGTTGTCACCGGGAGGCTGCTCTCTAATAAATATTGTGCCTTGTACAACATGCATGACAAGATGCAGACCATTGGTTGTTGGGCAAAACATTTCTCTGAAATCTTCTGAATGGTGTTCTGCTGTAACATGTATGCATGCATGTAACTTTGCTTGAGTGAAAATTATTTCACAGTAAGGAAGTGTACAATAAAATACTCCGCAGATGAGCCCAGATGTTGGTTTCCATGGTGATTCTAAGTCCTATCCAGTTGACAATGATGTTTAACCATCCCAAGATCTCATTGAATCTTCACCTGGCTCCTGGCATGATAATAATTGCTCTAATTATCAGGTGCCTACATGTTCTGGACACTTCAGTGATGTCATTATGTGATTCCCACTGTAAACCTGCAAGAAGTCTGCTGCTATTGTCCTTATTTTAGAAAGGTGAGAGGAGCTGGAAAAAGCTGAAGTCAGGGATACATGGCCACTAAATGGCAGGCCAAGGCTTCTGAGAACCCCACAGAGCTTCCAGAACCACCACATCTTATCATTTCAAGTAATGAAACTGAGGCTTGTTGTAGTCAAGTATCTTGTCCACTCTTGCCTGTTTCCGTGACTCCCTTCCCTCTCTTCCCAGACATTCACTTCAGGACTTCCTGTGAGCATTGGTGCAGCCTAATTCCTATGCCAGCCTCTTTGTACCCACTGCACGGCAGAACCTCCACTGCTCACAGCCGCGTACAGCCTCCATGCAGACCCCACAGACATGATCTAACCTCACTCCAAAGCTGCTTCTGGAGTCGAATTACTACTATGTCTTCTTCACGAAGATCCTGCATTGAACTCCAACCTTCTCGATGGCGCAGGTGGTAGAAGGAGAAATGATCTCAGTTATGAAAAACAATTCCAAACTTCCAGACAGAACTTCAAGAGCAGGGGTTTGCGCTAGGAGAATAGCTCTTGGAGAGGGGCGAAAAGCTCCACCACCTTTGGGGAAGAATCTTACTTCCTCTACGTGGATTTCTCTCCTTGTGTTTGTGATTTGTCTCTGGCTCAAGCAATCTGTGAGGCTCGGGATGTTGCAGGGGCAGAGAGCACGACTGCTCTAGTTGGATGAGGTTCGTGGCCTTCAAACAAATGCAGACAGTCGATGTTGCAGAGATGGGGAGCAGGCGCTCTAACTGCAACCCTGACGATAGGGTCAGTTGGTTTTAGGTGAGGCCTGGAGATCACACATCTCAAAAAGAACCAAACCTTTCCTGTGGTTCAGAACAGCCTGCCTGGGCAGGAGCAGTTTGTGCAGAGGAACAGGGGCCGCCTTCACTCAGAACTGTCCACCTGTCTTCTGGTCTTCTGCCTTTGTGTCCTTTGGCTAAGAAGACACTTTTTGTGAGCCTAAATGTCCCAAAATCTGCCTCAACTGCCACTTTCAGAGTATCAAGAGGGCAATGGAAGGAGAAGCAGCCATCCTAAGTCACACACATCACCTTAGGGTATGGCAGTGGTGGCGCCTTGTGTGCTGTGTGGTGATGTGTGGGAACTGATGCCACACAGATACATTTTTTTTTTCTGGAAACAACAGCCGACAGCCAATTGAATAGCCACCCAGGGACAAGCAGAACATTTCTACTTCAACTCTGACGCATACGAGCTGTCTTAGTCAGTGTTCTATTGTTGTGAAGAGATGCCGAGACGACAGCAGCTCTTATACAGGAAAGTCCTTCCCTGGGAGCATGGCAGGAAGCATGGTGGCCTGCAGGCAGACATGGTGCTACAGAAGGAGCTTGAGGATTCCTGATCTTGACCATACACGAGCGGGAGACCACCCCTACTAGGTCTAGCTTGAGCACCCCAGACCTCAAAGCCTGAGTTTGAAGTCTACAGAGGGGCTCCAGGACAGCCATGGCTCTGGAAACTCTGTCTTGGTAATCCAAAGCAAACTGTGATGGTTTGCATATGCTTGGCCCAGGGTGTGGCCCTATTGGAAGGTGTGGCCTTGTTGGAGGAAGTGTGTCACCATGGGGGTGGGCTTGGAAACCCTCCTCTTAGCTGCCTGGGGATGTCAGTCTGTTCCTGGCTTCCTTTGGGTGAAGACGTAGAACTCAGCTCCTTCTGCACCATGCCTGCCTGGATGCTGCTATGCTGCCACCTTGATGATAATGGACTGAACCTCTGAACCTGTAAGCCAGCCCCAATTAAATGTTGTCCTTTACAAACTTACCTTGATCATGGTGTCTGTTCAGAGCAATAAGACCCTAACTAAGACACAAACCAAGATGAAAAGACTGTGGTGATATGACAAGCTCGTAATCCTGGTTCTGCAGAGGTAGAGACAGGTTGATCCCTGAGGCTCACGGGCAAGCCAGCCTAGCCTGCTTTAGCAATGAGATGCCTTGTCTTCTTCGTCATTAGAATCAACCAAAAACAAAACCAAACAAACAAGGTGGGCAGCACTTCAGGAATATCAAAGGTTTTCCTCTGGCCTCCACAAGCATGTGCATGTGCGTACACATACACAGACAACCCCATGTACATAGGTCGAGTTATGTTACATTATTCACCATCACTGATAACCACCTATCCCATGTGGGTAAGAAGATAAGTCAAGTAATAACACCTCGTCCTGTTTCCAGCCTTCTTGGTCCTGCTTACTGCATCCCCAGTTTGGCATTTCCTTCAAGCTGCCTGCCTCCATAAATACCTGCATCTCCCTCTTAAGATTTTCCAGCAGGAAGTCTGCTTGTTGTGCTTAGAAAGATGAGGACAGCAGGTGGCGCCTGTGTCGGATTTGGAGAGCGGAGTTGTCAAGGAAACTGGCCTGGCTCCCAGCCCAGCCCACTGGCATTCCTCCTCAAGTGCTAATCCAGATGGAGGGCTGGGCCTGGGCACAGTAACCTTTCAGGAGCACTCCTTTCCCCTGTTTGTAAAACGAAAGAACGTGTGTATGGGCGGCGGAGCATGGACGCAAGGCAACACGCCACAACACATATGGAGGTTGTGGATAGTTTTGAGAGTCAGTCCTCACCTTCTACCTTGTTTCCTCAGATCCTTCGCACCATACTCCAGCCTACTTGGCCTTCAAGCTTCAAGCAACTCTTCTGCCTCCATGTGTTTTATCTTGTGGTGGAGAAGGGCCGGATTACAGATGTGCTTCATTGTACCATTTTTACCTGAGTTCTGGGAACTGATTTCAGACCTTCAGGTTTATGTGACAAGTGTTTTTACACACCATGCCTGCCGAGGAATTTTGTTAAAACAAACAAACGGACAGAATATCCACATATGAAACGTATCAGTCCATTTCCGTTTGAAGTAAATACCTAAAGAGAGCCTATAGTTACTTTAAAAGTCTTGAATGACTTTCAGAACTATTTGGGAACCATGTTATCTCTTACCATTAGCGTGCGTTCTTTATGTGTGAGTAGACTCCAACATCGGAAGAGGTGGAAGAAAGACGTATCCTGGGTAGGACTTTCAAGCTATATTTTGTTTTGACCTCAGATGATATTTCTAACCAAGTCTATGCTATATTTAAAATTCAAACGACTTTTAATGGGGTTTTAAAAATAAAATAAAACATACACTCAAAAAGTTCAGAGTTCTCAAAGAGAATTATTTAGGAAACTTCCTAAATATCTGCTAGCAGAGGTGTGGTTACACAGTCCCCCCACCCTCGTGTGTGTGGCTGGGCAGAAATATCCTCTAGTAAGTTCAGCATATGCAGGGTTGAAATTTCTGTTGAAAAGTTCATTCTGCCTATTTGACCATATCCTATATATGATTTCTTCCACACCAGGCCATGGTTTGGCCAACCAGTTTCTTCCATTGTTGCAAGAAGAGCTGTGTCTCAAGGAGGAGGACTAGAGGAACAAACTGGTTCTTGATAGAGGTGTTTTTAAATATTTTCCATTTATAATATCTTACTGTCTCAGAATTAATGATCGTTTATTCAAGACTCTTGAAACCTTGATTTATAGCTAGTTTCCTGCAGAAATGAATCCGACACAGACTGCCCAGGGGATCTTTGAGTGAGTTAATTCTTTAATTCAGATGTTTTTTGATGCAGAGATTAGAATATGAGAGATGAAGAGACACAGAAAGCCTGGAGGATAGAAAATGCAGGAGGGTTTGGGTGGACGGATATACTTGGGAGTGAGGGATGGGGCTCAAATTTCAGAAGGGAAACCTGAGAGTAACTTGTTCTGTTTTTCCCAGTCATATATGGACAAAGATGTCAGGACTGTATGTCGCGGTGTGTAATATGTTCCTGAAAATGACCCAGCTGACTGTGCATTCTTTTCAGTCCATCTTCTTAATTTCTGTCAAAGGTCTGTGATCGGAGCTAGAATGTGTGTCCTTCACTGATAAAGTAGTCACCTAAAGATTTTTTTTTTTATTCAATTCCATCAGTATTTTTTTTTATTTAATTTTATTTTATACGTGTGTGGGTGTTTTGTTTGCATCGTGTGTTCACTTTCACATGCGTGTGGTCCCACAGAGACCAGAAGAAAGCACTGGGTCCCCTGGGGACTAGTATTACAGATGGAGATAAGGCCTGGTGGGTTCTGGGAAGATGGGTCGTTTAGAAGAGATCCACTGTCCTTCAGATAGGATCTTAGTCAGGACTTTGACTTGCTCTGAAATCAGTTTATACACCGATACTTTTTTGGTCTCTTACCTCTGTTTTTGAGCCTTGAGGCCAGGTCTCAAACAAGATTTTCACCTTTGGGGCTATTTTCATGAGGATATCAGTATAGTTTTATCAAAATTAAAATATATAACTTTCTCAGGTTTTCAAATAACATTTGATTTTATGCATCTTTAAGGATGTTTGTCTCAATCCTTTTGTTTTTTTTTTTAAATCAACTTTGGGCTGGAGAGATGGCTCAGTGGTTAAGAGCACTGACTGCTCTTCCAGAGGTCCTGAGTTCAAATCCTAGCAACCACATGGTGGCTCACAACCATGTGTAATGGGATCTGATGCCCTCTTCTGGTGTGCATGAAGACAGCTACAGTGTACTTATATATAATAAATAAATCTTAAAAAAAAAAAACAACAACCTTGAATTAGGTCTTTTCATGACCTAATAGGTGACATTGATAGGGGAGCCAGGGTTTGGGGAGAGGTGAGCTTCTGCATGCAATGGTCTCAGCCTGCCTTTGTATCCCCCAGGACAAGGTAAGATGGAGTCTAGCCTTGCAGAGTCCTTGCTGTCTATTCCACCTACATGGAAAACACCACCTTGATTCTGCTGCCATAGAGGAGCCCTCAGTGAACTGATATTAGTAACAGGTAAAGCTACAAAATGTTTTCTCAAGCCCCTCCCCGCCCCAGTACATTCACTGCAGAGCACAGAGCCTGGACCAGACTCAGTCTACAGCAGATTTTCAAGTCACATCAGCACCAAAGAAAAACTCCAGTTGGAAAAACGACACTAAGTGGTCTGTGTTTGATTCCTGTTTAAGAGTCCCCTGTGCACAGAAAAATTGGATCTTATTTTGCATGTATTGAAATATTGGTCCAGAAAATTCAGCTCTGTCTCAATAGACAAAAGATTTCACACACTTTATGCATTTATACATTAAAATATTTCGGGACCTCGGGGGTGGTTCATTGGCTAGAGTGCTTGCTGCACAGTATGGAGCCCTGAGGTAGATCCCATTACCCATGTAAAAAAGCGAGGCATACGGCAGACCTTGTCTTTATCCCAAGTACCCAGGGTGGGAGTGAGGACAGCAGACCTGAGGGCCAGCCAGTCTCTCCAAATCTGAGAGCTCCAGGCTCAGTGACAGAGCTGTCTCAAACGTGTCCGGTGGAGAATGACAAAGCAAGCGACTCAAAGTTAACCCCTGACCTCCAAGGTGACCACACACAGGGACGTGCACACTCATATTTAGAGATGCACATGCCCATGTTGCATTTTTATTATTACAAGTAAAGAGAGAGAGAGAGAGTCGTGAATCTTTAAGCAAATTTGGACAACCATCTCATCCATTTTAACCCGACGAAGCCGTGTGCTTTTCCACGTTGACACTATGACACGTCATGTGGTGATGCGGACGGCAGCAGGGCCTGAGCTGGCTGTCGGTGGGATAACTGGACTCCGCCATGGAGCTGCCTGTCTAATGCTGTGAGGGAAATTATTGTTCTAATGGGTTTGACACTTTGCAGCTTCATGCCTTTAGCTGTTCTGAAGTCAGCCTACGGCACATCCATGGGACACCTGCCAAAGCTGATGGCTGTAGAAACAGGATCTGGACCAATGATGGTGATCATGATTGCCAACCTAGACACTAGAAAGATATGCCTTATGGGGTTGGGGATTTAGCTCAGCGGTAGAGCGCTTGCCCTAGCAAGCCCAAAGCCCCTAAGTTGGTCCCCAGCTCGAAAAAAAAAAAAAAAAAAAAAAGATATGCCTTATTCTCTTTTTTTTTTTAAAGATTTATTTATTTATTATATATAAGTACACTGTAGCTGTCTTCAGATACACCAGAAGAGGGCATCAGATCTTTTTACAGATGGTTGTGAGCCACCATGTGGTTGCTGGGAATTGAACTCAGGACCTCTGGAAGAGCAGTCGGGTGCTCTTAACCGCTGAGCCATCTCTCCAGCCCATGCCTTATTCTCTAATAAACGTCCACAACCTACTGGCTATCTCACTTAACCCTGGTGTCACTGGTTAGGAAGATGGCATCGTAGTGCTATGCGTTTTTTCCTAACTCTCCGTATCTCCCAGGGAACATTAAAATGGCTATTCTAGTGCTTATAACTCTTATTAAAGTTACATACAATTATAATTGTATATAGTTGCTGGATACATCAGGCATTGTACTAAGTATTTCATGCATCAACTATTTTTAAAGCTTACTTCTGTGTATCTGCATTTTGCTTGCATATATGTATGTGTATCACATGCATGCCTGGTACCTAGGGATGTCAGAAAAAGGCACTGGAACCAGAGTTACAGATTGTCATGAGCCACCACCCTGTGGGTACTTGGAACAGAACCTGCATCCTCTACAAGAGCCACATTTGTTCTCAGTACATCTCTCTAGCTCTCTGTATCAGCTATGCTAACTCTAAGCATATCCTTGTTCAGAGGGACAACTACTAACATCTTGCCACATAGTGGCTACACTAATAACCACTGGTTTATTCTTACCGTTTTTCTGGCTTTAGTTTTCAATGGGGCCCCTGAGGATAGGAGGCTCTTTACTGTGAGAGGCCAGAGGGGGAGACATAGCAGATGGCTCTCTTGGAATGGCTGAAACCACATGCTCTGTCCTGTCATCCTGGCCATACGTTCTGGCAGCATTGTTATTTCTTGGAAGATGACTTGGAATAAGGAGTCACGGCTAAAGAACTGGGATCCAAGTGTAGTGTTTCAGTTCTGAGCATTTTTGTCACGTAGCCTTTACAGCAACAGCGTTTGACCTGCGAGAGAAAGACTGCCTGCTTTTCTGCTACAGTTTGTGATCGTGTGGAAGTGAGGGTTTGTAGAAGTAGGAAGCGTTGCCTTCTTGGGGCATTGACTGTATATTGTTTTTGCCTAGGGTCAGCGCTAATGTTCTGTGTTTGGAACTTAGCTATTATTCGCGTGTCGTTTAAATTTTTCCACAGGCTAAAATGGTCTTAATGGAGACCTCATCTGCAACCATGCATAAAGGGCAAAAGAAATTTCATTCTTTGAGTTCTATTCAACAGATTTGAAAATTACATAGGTCGGACGTAGAAATTAATTTAGAGCGTGATTGCTTGAATAGACCAGGCATTGGATTTTTTTCAAAGGAAACACACAATCTTCATTCTCAAACTCTTATTGGATAAATACCCCCAATCTAACCGAGAGAAGGTGTGTGCAAATCATGCAACTGCTAATTTGGAGAGCTGCGGTGGAACGCTGTACTAAGAGAAAACTATTTTCCTAAAGAGATTTAGCCGTATGCAAGCTTTCAACATGGCCTGACCTAAAGAGCACGGTTGTGAGCATTGTTTAACCCTCTTTGGTTGCTGAAAATTGAGAACGCATCCATTAGGAGAAACAGCTGCCCCGCAGTCTGGAAAGGAAAGGAAAACTGAGAATAAGCCCTGTGCGTATGAATTCAGCCGAACAGTTTTAAAATCACTTTCCTTTCTGGTTTAGACTTTGGTTTTGGTTCTTCCCTCCAGAGCTTCCTCCCTCCCCTCTTGCCCTGGCCCTGGGAAAAACAGATGCCGTGTCTCTTCCAGTTTTAATGAGATCTTGCTTTCCTAGCAACAAAGTAACCACTCATGAACAAGGCAAAGAAAAGGAAAACACGCAGCCTCCTCAGGCCTTTTTCATTCACGTGCTTCCTTATCCTTTACGGTGTGAGTACTGCTGGAATTTAATTGTACGTGAGCACAATATTTGCCTTGTCATTAAGAAGCATCAAACCGCAGTGGTGCTGGTTGGCAGGATCTCAGGGAGCCCTGGGGGGGCTCTGCAGTGTTGTTGCTGGCAAGGTGTCTCCGAGATGTCTGATGTTTGCCTTGGAGCTTTAAGCACCTTAATTTTCCTGCCATCTTACTGCCAACTCTCTTCTGCATTATTTTTTTTTTTTTTTAAGATTTATTTATTTATTACATATAAGTACACTGTAGCTGTCTTCAGATACACCAGAAGAGGGCATCAGATCTCTTTACAGATGGTTGTGAGCCACCATGTGGTTGCTGGGAATTGAACTCATGACCTCTGGAAGAGCAGTCGGGGGCTCTTAACCGCTGAGCCATCTCTCCAGCCCTCTTCTGCATTATTTTGCATGGACAAAGTGCATCCTTCAGTCAAACATTTAAGATAACAGTTGTCAGGGAATCTACGATTTTCCGGCGGGGGGCGGGGTCTGTAAAGCATCCCGACATCTTTATTCTAAACGGATGGAAATGAGAGCTTTCTACTCGCTTTCTATCCCCAGGTCTCAAGTGGGCTTTATGGAAGCAGTGTGAGCAACTTCTCCAGCCATGGCTTGGTAGCTTTATCCAAGCTTTGCCTACTGCAGGAGCTGACCAAAGAGCAGCACATCATGATTATGTATAATTTTGGTCACCTGACTCTTGTTCTGTTGGGTTGTGGGTTGCCTGGGGACAAGGATTGTGTCTCATTCATCTTCATAGACCCAGAGTTAGGGCAGGGCTTGGCACCGGTAGATACACAAACATGGAAATGAACAAACACTAGCGTGTTGACAGCAATCCCGGGTCACATTTCTAGCTCTGAGGAGCTCACGCAAAAGCACCTTAGAGACATGGCTGTTGTCACACGCCTTACATTTAAACATAACTTTGGAGAACAGTAATAAAAATCCCATAGGCCAGGGGGCTTCCTCACTCAGCGTGCCTCCCAGAGCAGTGACACTGTCACACTGGCCTGGATGAATAACGGAATAAAAACTCGGCACGTGTGAAATTGAAAAGGGTGCAGGGGCTATGACTAGGGCTCCCTCTAAGTCACAAAGCAAGTTAGCATTGAGCGTAAACCAAACCCCCAGTTTTCCTAACCTGGTAAATACATCATATAGTCTCCTAGCCTGGCTCTGTTTGTAGTCATGGGGGGATATCTCTCTGATAACTCCTGTTCTCTATCACATGGTCAGTGGAACTTGGGGGACAGTCAGCACGCCTCCTAATGGAATTAAATCACTTGCACACCTGTATAGACGCCCTCGCAGCCTTCCCTTGGGTGCAGCTCATCCTCTCCTCTCCTGCCCTGGGGGTTGAGCGTTTTCCGTCTCGTACTGTGATAGAGTTGTTCCTGGCTTGGCCACCACCCCATTTCTTCTCCAAACATATTCCCTCTGTGACCATGTGAGACTAATTGCTTCAGCACTCTGTGAACTGTGATGGTTAGAATATCTATCTTTCTCCCAAGCTGCAGACTGTTCACTGTTACTCCAGCTTGGATATTTTGTGGACATCTTAAATTCAGCACAGCTCAAACAGAGCTCCTGGCCAGCCTCTCTCACCTAAGTTGTACCAACTGAAGACTTTCCATTTCAAGTGTACTTTCAGCTGTTCTTCCCACGTGCTGAGAGATGATTGTCATTCTCATCTGTCTCTCAAACCGTGGGAATCTATACATTCATAAATAGTATAAACATTTACAGTATAAATCGGGATACTTTCAGAATGCTGTTGGCAGCTAGTCCTGAACAGCATGCTGACTGGGATTATCCAGAAAACAGCAGATTCCCCCCACACACACATGTAAGCACACACATATGTATACACACATGTATACACACAGGTAAGCATACACACATGCAAGTACACATACATATAAACACACATGTAAGCCCACATGTATACACACATGTAAGGTACACATGTAAGCACACAACATGTAAAGACACATGTAAGCACATACACATGTAAGCACACATGTATATACACATATACACACATATGTACACATACATACACACACACATACATGCACACACACACACAGTAAATGGATCTTTAGATTCATTCGAAATTGAGTTTCTGGCTCAGGCCCCTCAAGTTGCCTTCCTTTGCATGACTTTAATAATTTCTTGATTCTGCTACCCCATTGTCCAGTGTAGGTTGAGCCCCAGTGGGTGTCTAGTGGACTCCCAGTCTCTGTGATCCTCTCTGCATGCACCTTGTAGGCCAGTGGAATTTGCTGCCCTTCCTCGGTGGCTTATGGAAGCAGTGGCCAGGCAAGGGCTCCAGGCTCCTAGGGTCCTTTGTCTCTGAGCGGGCTGTGTAGCCTGGGGGCTCCAGCAGGAGGTCCAGCACACTCCAGTGTTCTGTCTGCTCTCAGCCCTCATGGCAGATTTGAGCACCATCCTGCAGAGAGCATAAACCCCTTTGTGTCTGGGGTCCTGGGGACCTTCCGTGACATTTCAGTCGATGTCATTTCAGTTGCACAGCAGCCCACTTTGTGCTCTGCAGCAGGCAGCTGGGGTGACATTTCTGCTGTCTCTGAAGCAGCTGGCATCTTCCTGGGCGAGCCTGTTGCCCTTCCATTACAGCTCACTGATATGGTAGAGCCACACATATCGGGGAGACTCCCCTCTCACTTGTTGATGGACTTTAGATCCTAATTCTCCTGGGCCCACATTTGGGGAGTTCCTTTGTATGTTGTGTAGAATCCGGTTTGTAGCAAGTTGGTTTTTTTTTTTTTTTTACTTTATTTTTTGGAAGTAAATTTATTTCTTTTCGAAAAGTGTAAATGACATTGGCAAAACATCACGACCATGATGAATATGATTACTTTCGGCAACCACAGACTCTTACAGGCTGAGGCACCAGGAAGAACTGTAGGAGCGACTCTACTCTCACAGGCTTGCTTCCCAGTGGTCTGGATGATACGGACACAGATACACTGGCAACTTGGAAGAAACAGGAAACGGTGTGTGGGAATGTAAAGAAGAAGGCCCACTACTCTCTTCCACACGATGTCACAGACATTTGTTAGATGACTGTAGAATTCTGGCTTTGGCCTGTGAGGCACACAAGCCCCCTCCCTCCCTAGAAGACGTTGTATAGAAAAATGGACTTAACATTCTTCGTTTAATTTAGTAGTGTTGGGGAACAAACTCAGGGTCTCACACATGCTAGGGAAGCATGTTAAAACTAAGCTATGTCCCTAGCCCTTGACCTTGAATCTGAAGGTCGGCTCAACCACAGAAGGCTGTGTTACCTTCAGCAAGTCACTCAATGACCCTTAGTTTAACTTTCTTGTCTAAGACAAGGATAAGCTCGCTCATGTTAGGAGATTGCTATGGGGGGTCTATCAAAAAATATATGGGAAGTGACTTTTTAAGGGCTAAACAAATATTAGCTGCTTATATTAAAATTTTATTATTTTGCTCATAAGGGATCCATCGCTATCATAATTGTCGACAATGATAAATGCCTATTGACTATTTCAATAACTGTAGGGTTAATACAATTACGTTAATGACTCTGCCCCAAGCTAAAAAGATCTTTAAAAGAAAGAAAAGAAAAAAAGATAAAGAAAAATGTTAGCTCATTCTTCCTTAGAATAGATCTAGGTTTTGAAAAGTCAGAACTGGCCTTAGCGGTGGAAGAGCTGGCCCCGATGTCACATACCTAGGAAAGTTATCGGGGTAACCAACTTGGCTGCCAGATCCAGGCCTTTGAGCTGGCCCACTCTAGAATCTTCTCCATCTATGAACTACTGGGTGCACGAAGGGGCTGGTCCTGCAGATCCAAAGCTGCAGGGTCTCCATGACACAGGGAACAACAGCATGTCCAAGAGGAGTCCCAGTGAGGATCCAGGATTGATGTTGATGTTGTATCAGAAGCCAGAGGCCTCGAACCATCTCAATGACTCACTGCAAGGAACATTTCTAGTAAAGATGTGTGGACAAAAGGGTGTGTATGGGATACACTGTGACACACCACGGGTTCCTGCAGTGGTGAGCTTAGCCACACTGCTTTGTGCTCCCAGTGGGTTGAGCACTTCCAGTCATCTGCCCAGAAACTCTTTAGATTCTCAGACGGAATACACACTCACACACACACATACACATATACACACACACAAACACACACACACACACACACACACACACACACACACACACACACACAGTGTCTTGGCTAGCTCAAAGAGTGGGCACTCCTCAACCTTCCCATGCTACTCCAGGCCCAATCAGGGAGGTGGCCACTGGCCACCCACCTGAATCCTCACATGGCTGGTTGGCTTTCTCTCCTGCAGTTCTTACGTCCCATCCTTCTCTCCTGAGTCATGGCTATTCTGTCTCCTTTTTCTAGTTCCCAGCCTGCACAAATCCTGCCCCATCTCCCTTTGCCCAGCCATTGGCCGCTGGCATCTTTATTGGTCGATCAAAAACCAATCAGGAATAAGGACCTTTAGCATTTGGACATGCAGATTCCCCATTAAATCAAAGCATCAGGGCAATCCCCAGGGCAGAGGGCATTCACAAAAGAAAAAAAGTTTAAAATATTCTCCACTTTCTCTTATTCTGTTGATGTGTATACACTAACGGCATTGGCATATAAAATGCATATCCGATTCCTTAGTCAATTTTCTGTGTTTTCTATACTGGAAGCCATCTAGAGTCACTCTGCAATACTGACTGTGTTTCACAGAATTTTAGCCATATCTTCACTTGTCAGGTGTGATATATTTTACGATATACCTTATTACATTTATTTTTGTTATGTATAACATCTTATAAAGTTTAAAATTGTACACATATATGTAATATTCATGTTATACTAACATTTATATGTGATAATTATACATGGTAAAAGCACACTGCATGCATACACATAAATTCTTTGATAGATAATTGTATATATTAATACTAAGCAGCAGGCATTGTTCCTAAGCCCATCTGTGAATTACTTCAGCCTTCTGTGAGGGGTGGCGGTGTTCCTGTTTCACAGATGAGGTAACAGGCATGGAGAGATTAAATCGCTTGCCCAGGTGCTCCAGGTGCACAGGGGAGGCTGGGCTGAGGCTGTGCCTGTGTCCCTGACCAGCAGCTGCATTGCCCAGGACAGCTTGGTTTCTCTGCACCGCAGCTGAGAGCAGACACCTGTTTTTCTCTTCTGTTTCCAGAATTGAAGGGCACAGTTGCCCTTCTTCCAGGGAGCTGCCTTCTTAGGTTTCTGTCACCGGCTCAATAGGTGAATAGAGGTTAGGCCTTTGTGACCAGACCAAGAGTAAAAGCTAGTTTGGCTGAAGCATTGCTGTCATTTTTTCCTTCTGCAAATCAGCAGGGCCCTGATCCTTCCCGTGCTCTGGAACATCTGTGTTCAGGACACAGGAGTTGATACGACTGGGGTCCTGGGGAGATGCCCTTCTGGTGTTAAGAAGGTGGGAAGCAGGAGTTTGGCTCCCGTGGCGAGCTTTGAGAAAAATCGTGAGACAGCGACCGAAGGGAGAGTCACAGACACATAAGAGGGGCTTGCTTCTCAGGACATTCTCCATGCTTGTTCATAAGGCTCCTGGCTTTCCCACTTTTCAGGCAGCTTGGATATCTGTCACCAAACGTCACCGCTGTGCTGTGTGACCATTCCGGGGGGGTGTCCTCAGGCTGGTACGACCATGCTGGCAGTGTCCTCAGACCGGGATTTACTGTTTCTTCTGTAATGATCTGCTGTCACCTTGTCTTCCATCCCCTCCTGGCAGTTTTACAGGACGACCCGCAGAGCTATGCCTGCCTCATCTCTGCCGGAACATTCTCCAGTGGCTGCTGTGATCTGGGGTCATAGGGATCTTTGCAGGAAAGTCCTCCGAAGGCCCCAGTGGTTCCTGAGAGGCCTTCATTCTGATTTAATGATTTGTCAGCTATAAAGAGGCTGGCAGGTAGGTGCATCCTATGGAACTTGGCCTATTAACTCTGATTAGCAGAGACCTGTGTGGAAACCACCGGGGGCCTTCTGGATTGCAGAGCAATCCACTCAGAACACGCCGCCCCCAGGCCCGCAGCACCCAGAACCCTTTACTTTCAAATGGCCACTTGTGAGTGTCCACAGAGCTGTCTCCCCACTCGGGTGGAGTTCAAGGACTTGTTCCTGGATTCAGTCCCACGACACGCTTACTTGGGTCTGGAACAAATATCTAGGGAAAGAGCCTCAGCCCTCTATGACCTATATTGTTACTCAGAAGTGCCACAGGCGTAGGTGACAGGACCTACAGAGTTCCTTCTTAGAGGGCTGCTGTAGGGAGGCTGTGTTCTTTCTCCCAGCAGTGACTGACAATCCCACTTTGTACGTGAGTGCGTATGCGCTCACGCACGAGTGTGCTGAAGTCAGGGATGCGGTGCCGCACATATTTGAGCGTCTTCCTCAGTCACTCTTCACCTGATGTTTAGAGACAGACTCTCCCTCTCAGTGAACCTGGAACATGGCTGTCCAGGGAGCTCCAGGGAGGTTCCTGTCTGCAGCTGTGCCTAGCTTTTCAGTGGGATCAAAACTCAGGTTCTCACGTTTGCACGGCAGGTGCCATGCTGACAGCAATCTTCACAGCTGATAACTGATAGATTCTTAATTACTGAGATTATTAATATAATTACAACATCTCCCCCTTTCTTCCCTCTAAACTCTCCCATATACTCCTCCCAAGTTCATGGCTTCCTTTCTCCACTAATTATTGTTGTATGTAAATATGTGCGTATATGCATGTCCATATGTATTCTATGTGTGTATTCCTAAAGATGGCTGTTCAGTCCTATAACGTTACTTGTATGTCTATTTTCAGAGCTGACCATTTGGGATGGGATGACCTGTTGTTGTCTCTTCCCTAGGAAGACCACTTCTCCTCAGTAGCTTCCCTAGGTTGCCTGTAGTCCTTTGTGTAGGGTTGAGACCTCACGGGCTTTCCTTAAATGTACTTTGGATTGTTCATAGTGTTACCTTGTTCCACTCCCACTTGGGTGCTGACCTCACAGACTCTTTGAGAGACTCTGGATGGCCTGTGGGGATCCTTAGACCCATCTGAGAACTGTTGACCTAAAGTAAAGGACCCCAAAGGCCACCGAGGAGCCAATTCCGATGCTAACTCATAAAGGCCTTTATTACAAGCAAGGACCCTTACTGTCCCTGTATCAATGAGATAGACGTGAGAGCCCCAAGTCCAGGGGTGCAGGGTATACATCCTGGTTACAGCAAGCTTGGGGAATTTCCATAAGGGTCAGAAACTGGCTGTTGTTAAGGGGTGAGGGGTAGCTATGAGATGTTTGCTCAAGTGGACTCTGGTTTTCTCCCTAGAATTGGAGTTTAGCCCCTGGTCTTGCACAAAATGGAGTTTCTTCAGAAAGCGGAGTTGGTTGGGCTTTCTGGCCTTAGTGTGCTACAGCTCTCCACAAAGGACGGAGACATTAGTCACCGGGCATAAGCCAGGACGATCACATCACTACAGAGTTCTTCTGCCATCCGTCGTGCCCACACTGAGCGCCATGAGAAGATTTGAAGATTTCAGTGAGTGAGCGCATTGAATTTGGGAGTAGATGTTAATAGGCTTATGTATGCAAATGCCACAATTCAGACAGCGGACCACCAAACAGGGGAGAAAAGTCATGGCAGGGTGTGGTGTGGTGTGGTGTGGTGTGGTGTGGTATGGTGTGGTATGGTGTGGTGTGGTGTGGGTGTGGTGTGGTGTGGTGTGTGTGTATGTGTGTGTGTTTGTGTGTGTGGTATGGTGTGGTGTGGTGTGGTATGGGGGGGTATGGGGTGTGGTGTGGTGGGGTGGTGGTGGTGTGGTGTGGTGTGGTGGGTGTGGTGTGGTGTGGTGTGGTGTGGTGGTGGTGGGTGTGGTGTGGTGTGTGGTGGGGATATGGTGTGGTGTGGTGTGGGTGTGGTGTGGTATGGTGTGGTGTGTGTGGTGTGGTGTGGTATATGTGTGGTGTGGTGTGGTGTGGTGTGGGTGTGGGTGTGGTGTGGGGGGTGTGGTGTGGTGTGGGTGTGGTGGGGGTGTGGTGTGGTGTGGTGGGGCGTGGCCCAGTTGATAGAGCACTTGCCTGTCCTGCACAGAGCCCCTAGCTTCCATCCCTAGCACCACGCATGTGGGTGTAGCTGTGCAAACCAGCATTCGGGAGACAGATGTGGGAGGATCAATAGTTTGAGACTCACCTCGGTTATATAATGAACTCAAAGCCAGCTTGGAGGACAGGAGAACTCGTTTCCCTAGAATATAGCAGGGTCACAGAGCAATGGAGGAGTGAAAACAGGCTGTGCGTGAGGATATGAATCAGGGGAACAGGAGGTGAAGGGTGGAGGCGGCTTTGGGTGGCTCTGTGGGTCAGACACCCACATCCATTCTGGTCCCAGAGGTCAGCTTTGCTCATCCAGGGAGAGGTAGTGTATCCCACCCGAGGCACTGCCCACTGGGAGCCATAGATGCCCCTGTGTCTAAAGCCACGTGTGGGCACCCAAACCCCAGTGCTGTGCTTCCCTTGGAAACTGGTGTTAACCCTGTCACCGTGGTAAGGAGCATTGCGGGTGAGTGTGGCCAACCACACTTCTCAGATGTGATGAACCACACCTCATCTCAGGTGCTTGGACCTGGGATACTGGAACACAGTGTGTGGAAGGGGGGAGGAGCGGAGAAGGGGCGGGAAGGAGAGCTGCCTTCCACTTTGCAAGCACAGGAAAGCCAGCTCTTCCTCCAGACAATTTAATAACCCCTTCACCGATGTTCCAAACCAAAACTGTATCAATGATTGGCTTCTGCAAAAGATGACATGAGAATTATTATTCCATAGCCTTCAACTTCTTTTTTATGTCGAAAATCTTGCAAAAGAAATTGTTTAAGTTTTTTTTATTTATCCTTCCCTTATATGTCACATCCCAGCCACAGTGTCCCCTCTCTCCACTCCTTCCAGCAGCCCCCCCAACACACGCCCCTCCCCCGCCACACACATCTCCCTTCTTTCCCAGGTCCGCTGCTTCTCCATTTCCCCTCAGAAAAGAGCTGGCCTCCCAGGGATATCAAGCAAACATGGCATATCGAGATACAATAAGACCAGGCACAACCACTCATAGCAAGGCTGGCTGAGGCAACCCAGGAGGAAGAAAAGGTTCCAAGAGCAGACAGAAGAGTCAGAGATGCCCCCACTCACACTGTTAGGAATCCCACAAGAAACCAAGCTACAAACAGAGCACATATGCAGAGGGCCTAGCTCAGACCTGTGCGGGCTCTGTGATTGCTGCTCCAGTCTCTGTGAGCCCCATGAGTCCTGCTCACTTGATCCTGTGTTGGCTGTGTTCTCCTGTGTGACCTCAACCTACAATCCTTCCTCCCCCTCTTCCACGGAATTCTCAGAGCTAGGCCTAATGTTTGGTTTCGAGTCTCTGCATCCGCTCCCATCGGTTGTTGGAGGAAGCCTCTCTGGTGATGATTGGGCTAGGCACCCATCTATGTGTATAGCAGAATATCACAAGGAATCATTCACACACACACACACACACACACACACACACACACACACACACACACCCCTCATGGCCTTTAACTTCAAGGTGCTAGGAGAAAGTCCAAGGCAGGTTTTGATGGGCTGAGCTCAGGCTTGCAAGGCTCTACTGAGACCTCAGCATGGCAGAACACTGGCCCACTGTTGCCAGGAGCATGAAAGATCATGTTCCCTCCTGTGTAGACAGAGATGTTATTGTTTTGTTTTTATGCTGGTCAAAAGTCTCCACGATCTGCTTACTTCTTTTGCTGCCAAATACCTAGGTATTCTGCCAAGGACCTGCTGCCATGTTAGAGGATGATTATTTAAGACCCTTTGGGCTTATGGCAAAAATCTAAATGCCTCCCTGATTGGAGCTAAAACATAAGCACATCTTTGGATTGTCATGGAATGTATGGAAATTATTTATTACTAACTGGATACGTTCTCATATTCTGTCTCTGTCTGTCTCTGTCTATCTGTCTGTCTCTCCCCGCCTCTAATCCAGGTCCTCATGCATGTTGGGCAAGTGCCCTGCCACTTAAGCCACATGCCAGCCCCCTTTCTCTTTTTAAAAATATAAATAGAACCCAGGTGGTGGCTAACCACTTTAATCCCAGCACTCAGGAGCCAGAGGCAGGCAGATCTCTGAGTTCAAGCCCAGCCTGGTCTATAGAGTGAGCTCATGGCTACACAATAAAACTGTCTCAAAAAAAACCCTGAAATATATATCCATATATAATACCTAAATATATATGTATATATGTTCATATATACACATATATTTGTATAAATATGTATGTATTAATGTGTATATGTACACACACGTATGTATGCACATACACATACACACACACTCGTGAGAGAATGAATGGCATTGCTTTGCAGGACCTGGGCAGTAGGGTAGGCTTGGGGCAGATAAGACTGGTTGAGAGTCACACAACCCTCCGAGTAAAGGAGGCTTAAGAAGTCTTACCTCATCATTTACAACGCTTCATGCCATGCCAGTTCTAAAAAGTTTAACGGAGAACAACACCGGGATGCTATTCCCATTTGGAAATATGCTTGGAAGATTCTTGTGATAGTTAGCACTTTGTTTGATTTGTAGTTCCAGGTTAGCACAAAATAAAACTTAAGCTCTCTGCATGCAAAGATTTTTATGTCAATGTGATCAGATAAAATTTCACTTCATGTTGGAAGAGGCCAAAGGGTATCATTAGTCATGTGTGATGTTGCTTCAAGCCCTCTGGGTCTCTCCAGGTCTCTCTGGGTCTCTCCGGGTCTCTCTGGTTGTCTCCCGGTCTCTCCGGGTCTCTCTGGGTCTCTCTGGTTGTCTCCGGGTCTCTCCAGGTCTCTCTGGGTCTCTCCAAGTCTCTCTGGGTCTCTCCAGGTCTCTCTGGGTCTCTCTAGTTGTCTCCCAGTCTCTCCAGGTCTCTCTGGCTGCACTGGAGATGCTCAAGCCCATTTGCAGGTGTAAAGGAGGGAGGGCGTCTATTGGCACATCCCCCACGCCCTCTTTGCAATCAGAGACTTTGGAGACTGGATTCCAGTCCTCTCCTATTGCTGCAACCAACGTTAAGTGCTTACTATGTGCTGGACTCTGCTCTAGTCATTAGGATGCCATGCAGAGAAAGTCTCTCCTTGCTTCTGTAAGGGTTTCCTACTAGGACATGGAGACCAGCGAGCATGGAGAGCTGTAGAAGGGACTCCAGCAATGGCTCCTTGGTGAGTGGGGTGGGGGGCTCTGATCTCCAGCTTCAAGGACTCTGAATTTTGGGGAGGAGATCATCCCACCCTCTGGCCACAACAGGAGCTGCTCCTGCTATTGAATGTGGACACAACCTCAGTGATTCCTTTTGCCTCTGAGCCCTCTGTCACCTGGGGGATCAGTTCCCCCAGTAACTTCATTTTAGACACTTTATCAAGTGAGGGGCGACAGGGGTGGATGCACCTGCAGAGAACCTGAGTTTGTTTCCCAGTGATCATGCTGTATGGCTCACCACCGCCTACAACTCTAGCCCCAGGGCGACCTAATACCTCTGGCCTCCCCAGGCATATACTCCCACTTACAAGTAATACATTACTTAAAGTAATAAACAGTAATCTTTAAAAGAAAAGACCAGGTGAATACTTTTTTAGTTGAATATTTTGCAAGACTCTAAAGGAGAAAATAAATGTTTACTTTCAACAAATCACCATTTTATTCTTGTGAAATGGAACATAGGAAGCATAGCCTTGTAAGATCTCTCTCTCTCTCTCTTTCTCTCTCTCTCCCTCTCTGTCTCTCTCTCTCCCATGTGTGTGTGTGTGTGTGTGTGTGTGTGTGTGTGTGTGTGTATGTGTGTGTGTGTGTCTGTGTGTGTCTGTGTGTGTGTGTGTAAATGCACACCGCATGTATGTGAGTGCCTGAGAAGGATGCTAGAAGGGGTAGGGTCTCCTGGAGCTACAGTCATAGATAGTTATAAGCTGCCCCACATACATGTTATCTGGAAGAGCAGGAAGTTTTCCTAAGGGCTAAGCCATCTCTATCCCCAAGGGCATTTAAAAAAAAAAACAAAAACAAAACTCATTTAGATGTATAGAAGCAGCAATCTCATAAAGTTTTACTTTAAAAAAATCCAGGATTTTAAAATCCATTTTCTTTTTATGTTCATGGGAGTACTATACCTTCTTACTGCTATCTTATAATCTTTCTGCAAACCAATCCTTCTGATTTCTGCCACGTACCTGCATGGTACACAACAGTACAGGACTGCCCTAGAGAACACACTAACAGTCATGATGCCTGGGCTGATGTCTATTTTCGAGTCCTGGCTTTATTATTGTCACTGTTAATTTATAAAGACAGAATCAACATCCGGTAACATGCAGACTGTTGTGTCATAGACCGGCCTAAAAATCTACTACATTCGCATGGGCTCAAGGTCTCTCTTGGACTTTGATAGAGAAATAATTAACCTTTGACAATTCTCAACCGTAAGTGAAGATCTATATATCAATCATCTGAATATCAAGTGTCTGCCCACTACTTTGGAATATATCCTGACACATGCAGGTTTTGGACAATGATAAAGGTCTCTGTTCTATAGAAAAACAAAAAGAATAACAGACAAGTTCTGGTTCTTACATTCAGCACCAGACTTAATCAATAATCGTTTGATAGATCGCTGTGAAACATTTGTGGCTCTCCGTAGTCCCTGGAACTAAGGCAATTCATTCTAATGACCCAATAATACTCCCTTTGCAGTCTGAGCTATTGAAAGGGACCTCTTGAAGGGACCAGAGGAAAGATCACAAAAATGTAACCACTGATTTAGGTTACCGTGTGATTTGGGGGTAAGTAGCTCTGGAGATCAAGAATGGAAAAACCATTACGACTAAACCCCATCCATTTCGGTGAGTGATTCTCCAGCAGTCGTGTGCATTAAAAGATAATTAGGATTGAGCCGATGTGAGTCCTCTTTCATTTCAGTATCGAATAATTTTCAAGTTTATGTGAATTAAAAAAACCCCACTAGATTAATGTATGGGGTCTCAGTAACATTTTACCTGTTACTGAATGGGAAAATAGATATTTCAAAACGAGGTGTACTTACATTTCTTTACAATGTTTCACTAACAGTCATTAAGAATAATACAAAAGGGGTTAGAGAGACAGCTCTGCAGTTAAGAGCACTGGCTGCCCCTGCAGAGAACGGGGCTTGGTTCCCAGCACCCACATGGTGGCTCACAACCATTTGTAACTCCAACTCCAGAGGATCCAGCACCCTCTTCTGACCTCTGCAGCCCAAACATACACATGTTGCACAGACGTATGTGCAAAACACTCATACACATAAAACAATGATAATAATAATTAAAAGCACAATACAGAAAATAACAGTACCTGGAACTCCATGCTTGCAGAAGAAATATCATGCTTATGGATTTCAACTTTGAAATACATTTGTTACAAAGAAGATAACGGGATAACCACCAATACAGTATTTTGAAAGCACGGTCTTACATGATATCAGGGTGAAATCATGTGGGGGAAATGGGATGGAAAAACCTCAGAAAGGCAAAGCTTTGATAAAGTGTCCAGTCATCAAAGAGCGCGCTCATGCAGTCTCTAAACGGATGACAACATCAGAACTCACTAAATTGACTCCATTATTTTACTTAAAAGCACAGTGAGACATTGACCAAGGGAGAAGTTTCATTTAGTAAATTGCTTGCACTGCGGGCTCCTCAGAGGTCCCGGGGTCAATCTCAGAACCCACCTTGGAAAAGACAGGCGTGGCAACTTTCACTCGATACTCCGTTGCTGAGGAGGGCAAGACAGGTGGGTGCCATCTCCTCGGCCAGCCTCCCTAGCTGAACTGGCAAACCTCTGGTCTTAGTGAAGTGATTGACTCCCCAGCAAAAAACCCCACAAGGAGCGCTCCCCCCCCACCACACACACACACACACACACACACACACACACACACACACACACACACACACACACACACGCACGCACGCACCAGCAAACCTGCATACCCCGTCATAAACATGGACATATGTGTGCACATAGAATGCGGTGGAATTCTTGCTTTTGTCAGAGTGGATATTTAAAAATGCTAGAAATCATGTTCTTGAACCCGTTTCAGCTGGTATTGAGGAAGTAAGACAGTCTAGGATGATGTAGATGGGTATCTGGCTTCCTATTTGTTTTAAGGGCCTCAGGAACAAGGAAGTATGGAGACCACTGACAGACCGTCCAGCAAGGAGTCGGTTAAGGATGGCCCAGTCAGGTATTTGTACTAGGTTGAATGTTGTCTGCATCCACAAGGTAACAGCGCATTCTACACTGTGTGTGTCTTTCATCAGGTTCCCTAGTATGCGGGGGAACAAAACACCATTCCTTTTCTGGCCATTCCTCCTTCCCTCCCTTCCTCCACCATCTCCACCCACTCTCTCCTCCCTTCTTCCTCCCACTCTCCTCCCTCCCTCCTTCCCTCACTTTCCTTCCTCCCTCCCTCATCCCACTGTCTCCTCCCTCCCTCCCTCCCTCCTTCCTTCTTCCCCTCCCTCCCCCTTTCTTAGGATCTCAATTTGCCTTAGACTCACAATGCTCCTGCCTCACTCCAGAGTGTTGTGATCACAGTCACGATTATTATTCTTAATTATGTGTAGGTGTGTGTGTGTGCATGTGTGTATGTGTGTGCATGTGTGTATGTGTGTGTGTGCGTGTGTGTGTGTGTTACCTACAGAGGCCAGAGGTGTCAGATCCCTAAGAGCTGGAGATACAGAGGGCTCCTGGACATAGGTGTTAGGAACTGAACTCAGGTCCTCTGGCAGGGTAGCAAGTGCTCCTAACTGCTGAGCTAGCGCGCGCTCTCTCTCTCTCTCTCTCTCTCTCTCTCTCTCTCTCTCTCTCTCTCTCTCTCTCTCTCTTCCCCTAGGACCCCTTTTTTAAAGGTGGATTATCACACAATAATAATACCAAGAAGCACAATACTTAATGTTTTTCTTATAGACAAAAAAGTTCTAATAAACAAAATGTTACTTCTTAGCCTTTTAACAATGTATCAGTGTTCCTTTTTCAGTTCTGATAGTGTCCCAGGGCTATCATCTTGGAAAATTTCTTTCATCTTCTGTTCATGTCCAGTGGCTTTCATCTTGGCATGTTATTTTGCAGCTTTCATCTTAGCATGTTATTTTAAACTAATAAGCAAGAAAAATTATGATAAACGCTGGGTTTTAATTAATAGACTTTGTATTAATTAACTTTAACAAGGTGGACTTCATCCTTAGGAAATCTAAAAGTAGAAAGCTGTAGTGTTTTGTTTTGCTTGCAATTGCCATAATGTAGCTACCATCTCCAATCCAGCCAGGTTTGGGGGCTAATGAGGCGGTGCTTGTCGGTTGTAATGTTTTATATGTGCCAAGATAGAGGAGCCATAGACGGTTTTTTTTTTCCCGGAGCTGGGGACCGAACCCAGGGCCTTGTGCGTGTGCGTGCTAGGCAAGCGCTCTACCGCTGAGCTAAATCCCCAACCCCACTTAGTAACTTTCTGTTGCTGGGGTCAAAATACCCGCCTCAGGCAACTGGAAGAAGGGAGAGTTCTCATTGGCCCACAGCTCGTGTGGGTGGGCATAGTGACCAGAAGTCGAAGCTGCTGATTGGCTGTATAGCGTATAGCATCCACAGGCAGAGGGCACGGGCTGCTGGCAGTCAGTTTTCCTTCCTATTCGGCTCAGGCCCCCAGTCCATGCACGCATACTGTTGTCCACATTTATCCTGAGTCTCTCTACCTTCATCGATCTAATCTAGATAATCCCTCACAGACATGCCAGAGATTTATTTTTTCCAGCAATTTTAAACCCCTTCAAGTTGGTAATCAAGATTAACCGTTATCCTGGGGTTGTGCCTTGCTAAGTCCTGTAGCCTACCAACCCTGAACCCTGTAAATTAATGTCTGAATCCACGTTAGATACAACCATAGATTAAACATATAGAGTTTCTGTGCATCTGCATGATATGCCTAATGGTGAAAAAAAAATAGGGTTTCACAGTGTTATTAAAATGTAATTAAGTTGTAATTGTATCGCAAGACCTCAGCTCTAAAAAGTATCGGGAAAAACAAAAGCAGCTCTAGGGCTTTGTTTCCCCCACATGATAATGGGTTTGGCCCGTCCCTCGCAGAGCCCAGACGGAGCTACCTCTTGTTAATACAGTCCGTGCCCTCGCAGCTATTCCACAGGATTTTCTCCATTTCCTGCCTCCAGCTTTACAGACTTTTACCCCAAACTTGATTCTGAAAACTCTCCCACGGGAAGTGTGTCGAGTGCCAACACGCTGTCAGAGGCCACTCAGCTAAAGAATGTCACCACCCAGGGCATTCACTGGTGCCTAAAAGCAAGGCAGAGGTCCCTTAACTGGGAACTAGATGGGTTCTTCAGCAGAGTCCGATATTTACATAGGCCTGGAGTCAAACCCAGGCTACCTCTGCTGTGCACTTTCTGGAAAGAATTTCCTTGTGTCTTTGCCTTGTTTTGGTTCCTGTGTCGCTTGCTCTCTCGAGAACCTGCATTTTGAGTGCTGCACAGTGTGTGTGTGTGTGTGTGTGTGTGTGTGTGTGTGTGTGTGTGTTAGAACCCACAAATGGCAGCATTCCAGCCGCGGAGGATAATAAAGTTAATAAATCTGTGGCATTCTTTGCAGATTTATATCTTTGATTCACACACAGCCAAAGATAAAATTCTCACGAACTTATGTAGCCTTTTGATGGCTTCTGCAGGTTTCTCCCTCTAAATATTTATCTCCCCCTGGAGCCACGGCATCGTACCAGCTCTTCAATGGTAAGAATGAATTTTAAAGCCAGATGCTCAGAGCTATTACAGAGTCAGCCTTCGCACCAATAAAGCAGAAGGAAATCCTTAGAAATCCTTACCAGTTTTGTTCAAAGAGGCTGAGGAACCCCCAGCTAGGGACACTGAGAAGAGCACCAAGACCCTGCCCTGCAGGGTTCCAAATACCCAGTCACACCCGCGCCTGTCAGAGAATCAGGCTGTGACCCCAGACTCACTGTCCCAACACATCACGGCCCAGGAGCCTCCCTGAAGCGCCAAATGCTTTGATGACTCCTGAGGTGCTTGGGGGCTTCTGAGGAGAAAAAGGCATTTGGGCATTGATCCTCACATCTGCAAAAGCACGTATTTGCAGGTCAGAGCAGTTAGTGGTCTGTTCTGCGGAGAAGGGCAGGAGAGATCTAGAGAAATTTTACAGGCAAAAGCATGGACTCAGAGGGCCAAAGGGCGAGGGAAGAGCCCATGTCACTGCAACAAACTGCCTGAGTTCTCGACCTGCACTTCCTGCATGCAACCCTGAGAAACTGGCCAAACCCTGATCAGTGCCAACTGACAGTCATCCCCTTCGGGTTTGTCCTGCTGGAGCAGGGTGATTAGTTCCCATCAAGTGCACGCTACAGGTAGGATGCCAGGAGAACGGGAGCTTGGTGTTCCCAGATGCCTGCTGCCACGTTTCAGCCTTGTGGAGCGGTGAAAATCTCTTACCTGGGAGAGGCTAAAACCCATTCACCATGCTGCAGGGTACCTTACGCTGCTTCTCAGGTCCACGTGATCCGCAGCCTCCCTCTCCATTCTACTTCAAGTCTGGGATCAGAGGGGTCTTCAGTCTGATCTCATTAGAGCCTTGCCGGTTCCTTAGACTTTTAAACTCTCTTTATCTCGGCTTCCTGGGGTGATGCCCAGGTTTCTCTTGGATTTCACCAGTTCCTGCAAAATTATCACTATGACTCTCTTGTCCTCACAACCATGACCTAGCTTGGAACCTCACAGTGATCCAATCCCTGTTCTGCCTAGCCCCCCGTGTGATTTTTATTTGTAAATACATCTGTGTTGGCTCTTTATTTAAATACTGCAATTGTGTCTTTTACCAATTTCCTACTGGGTGGTTTGAGATCTCCACCCAGCACAGGGCTGGGGGCTCTGAACTGTTTCCCTGCTTATCTCTCCAATCCTTCCTGTTTACTTCACACCTTGTGTTGAGTTCACTGCAGCGCGGGTGACTGTCTTGTCCCTCCGTGACACATGGTTCCACCCTGTTCCTGTTCCTGGTGTTCTGTATGCCTTTTTCCTGTGTTCTGTATTTCCAGCCCCACACTGCCCCAGAGCCTCCATCACTGTCCTGGCTGCCTGCCATGCTGATATCGCCTCATCTGGTATTTCCTTCTCCAAGTAGATGAAGACAGTCCACACCAGCCTTGCCACCTTATCCAAATGTTTAATGTTTAGCACGGGGTGTCTCCAGCCCAGAAGAGAGGTGGAAGGTGGTGGCAAATGAAGAAGAGCCGCCTTTACACTGACACGAGGTATTTACCCGCTTCTTTAAATCCTCACCCTAGTCTATAAGGCATGACCAATGCCTGCTTTGTTAATTCATGGAACTCTCAAATTTGGAGAGATGGGGACCCCATTTACTGGGCATGGGCCTTGAACAGCATTCATTGGCTGGTTACTCCAAAGGGGTAAAACTTGATTTTCTTTGTAAAAACAATGCATGGTGGGAGCAGACAGGCCTTCAAAGGTAATTGAGGTTTGAACCATGCAAGGAACATAAGAGATCACAGGGAAAGAGCACCCGTGGGCTCCTTGTCATTCTGTTATTTTTTTCCACTGTGATTTGCATATTTATTAACACAAAGAATCCTTAATATAAAAAACTAAAGCTATCAGAGCAATTAAATAGCTACCAGCTTATTTTAAAAAATAGAGACTTACAGACTCGGGGGTATTCTAGAAAATGGAGAAGGTGAGGATAATATGCCTTGTGTGTGTGTGCATGATGTGCTAGTGCAGGTGTGCAGATTGGTTCACCTTATTTTTATATAGGCCTACTGAGCCCCACACCAATTCAGCGGGACTGCTGGCCAGCCGCCCCTGGAGAGCTTGTGGCCTTATTCTCCAACATTGGGATTACAGGTGTGTCACATAGGACATGTTTTTTTCTCTTTTCTGTGAGTTCTGAGGATCAAATTCAGGTCCCTCACGCTGTTTGGTGTACTTACTGACTGAAATGTCTCCACCCTTGAAAACGTATCTTAATAACTGTTACAGTATGGTCAGCATTACAGTGACTGAATTTATATATTTAAAGAGAACATCTGTGACCCAAATTAACATCTGTCATTGTGGCAGTTTCCACATTCCCAAAGTGGCTCTTTTGTGGGGTCTGAACCAGACAGACCAATGTTGCTAACAGTCACAAGGCCATGAAGCAAATGGACCCCTCACTTAATTGAGAGCATCTGTTTTAGCATCTCTCTCTTTTTTGTGTGTTTATGAGTATGCAGGAGTGTGTACGTGTGCTATGGGTGAGAATGAGGTGTGCATGCACATGTATGTGAGTATGCTTGTGTCCGTAATGGGTGCTGCCCAAGTCATGTGTGAGTGTGTTCCTAAGGGCGTATAGGTACATGGGTAGAATGCAGTTAGATATTTCAAATGAGTATAAAGATAGCTTGTCTCTCTCATTATACCCTCTCATAGTCACACTGAAGTCAACTCAGGACAGAGGATACAAACCATTCCAGACGCCAGAGGTGCAGGCTGATGGAACGTCAGATGGGCTGCCTGTGTGCGTCGTGTGGTCCGTAATGTTCGTGGCAATACTACACACGTCAAGTCTGTGAGACAGGTGTAGTAAGTATACTCCATGGTTTCTAACTGCAGTGGTGGACTGGTAGCTGTATTTAGATCCTCCCACTTATGCAGAGCAAGGAATCCTATAACCTCTTGGAGCATTACAGACATACCCAAGAACACTCAGTTCTTGCCATAATACTACCCAATACCAAGTAAACGGGAAAATGCAAGTGTTAAATGTAAACTGATTAAAGAGGTAAGGGGGTGGGGCTGGGAAGAAAAGATGTGTTGCCTGGGAAGCATGAGACCTGAGTCCTCTCAAACCTGTGTATACCTATACACAACACAACTGCATACTCACATACATGCTTCTGCACACATGCACACCCATACCCAAACACCACACACAAACACACACATATATACATGCACACACACACACTCACATCCATTGGCACCATACAAACATGCACAACCACACATATACGTGCACACACACACCCATTGGTACACACACCCAAACACATGCACACCACATACATGGTCATATATATAAGAAGAAAAAGATCAGATAGGTCCTCATCATTCTTGAGAAGATGATTGGGTAACCAGGATGCAGGACGAGAGGACTGAGCTGGTGACTCAAGCTGGTGGGTTTTGTTTTGTTTTGTTTTAAGATTTTATCTGTGGGGTCATCTGGGCTGAGTCAACTGAGGCCTGTCCACTGTAAGCCTGTATTCGGTTTCAAGGGCAGGAGAGCTTGTAAGGTAATCATATTTCTCCAACTACTTAGTGACACAGTCATTGTCATAGCAGGCTGCTAACAAGGGCATTGTTGAGCAGAGACTAGAAATGAAGGCAAAATGTTGCATTCTGCCAAGAAGTATAATTTCCTACTTGGTATTTCAAAAATCTTCTAGAGTGATAAATTTGGCTAAGTTTTGGTATGGATATTTTGCTGTTTTTTTTGGAGACAGGGTCTCATGTAGCCTAAATATAATGCTGTGAGGGTCCAGACTGGCCTTGAACCCCCACCTTCTGTCCTTTATCCCTGCAAATCAATGAATGCCAAATGCTTTTTAACTCACTATCCAGATTCTCATCCTCGGAAGAGCCAGCTGTGTTGATCTTTCTCTGCACAAGGAGGTAACGATAGTTCAAAACCAAGTCCAGAATGTACATCTGATTAATTCCTCTGTGGTCATCAGAAGTCTTACATGCCACAGGCTGACACTTATCATTGAGGTAACCCTGAGTAGATAGACTGTGTATCCCCAGGAGGAAACAGAAAGAATCCTCTGATTATCCAATGTGTCTGACACAGTTTCCAGGTGTACAGACCTATGAGTATTGACCTTTCATCTGTCATTCCTTGCTCTTGGGATTAGTGAATTTGATTCGCTATACACTTGGTTCCTGCATGAAACTGAACTCTGAGGAAAGTGTTAACTTCGCTTATAGAGCAGATTATATTACTTCAATTATGGAAAGCCCCTTTGCTTTAGGGTCAAGGTTAGGAAGCTTTCACTGCTTTGAGCATCACCTCAAATATGTCCGCCATGAGGACATCATAAGAGGAACAAGGGTCTGTTAGAGAGGCCTCCCACTGCCCCGTGGCATGCATCATTTGCACGAGCTCTGCCCACTTTATCACGCGCACGACTTTTGAGAAGGCTCGCCTCCACCGTGAGTCTTTGCTGGCTAACCCAGCATCATTCTGCTGGCTCCGCTTGCTCTCCAAAATGAGGACGGTATGATTGCAGCACACCATCAGGCTTGACACAGCTGACCCATTCCTGAGCTCCACCCCAACACGCTTTGGATGATCACTGAACACGCAAGCTATATTATCTAGTCATCAGACTGCCTATGCCCAGGTTGTCGCCCTGCAGTGGGTAGCAACAATCTGCCTGCCTTCCTGGTGGACACACACCCCTGAGCATGTGCTCATCCCACGCGCAGGGCCAGAAGCTCACACACAAGTGCAGAGACACGCAGCCAAGAGAGAAACAGACATCCCGGCAAGAACAAAACGATCAGCCACTGCATAATGCTTGAGTTTTCCGGATCTCTAACAGTGTATCGCAATATATTCTGATAGGTCCGAATCAGTGAGAAACATTCACTGCATGCTGAGGCATACAGCATTTACCTATTGTCTCTAGTCACTCATGCACCTGTGACAGACTGCCGAGGATGTGGGACAGACATGAGGCGAGGGCAGGATGGTACAGAGGTGCTTTTACCTTCTGGATCTTCCAAGAATATTCCTGACAGGGAACAAGTAATCCACATGCAGAACTGATAATCCACTGTGGGAAAAAGCTGACACTCAAAGCAGAGAGTCAGAATCATGCCCTAGACATACTGCAATACTTGATATTTTGTGGAGTCCAATCTGCATCACAGGTTAACTCAGGAATGGAGACCTCACCTGTTAGGTAGTCTGTGATGAATTTAACGAGAATGAGGACAAATGTTACGAAGAAAGCAACCACAGGAAAGACACACACTCTGAAATCTTTGCGAAGTTGCTCACCTGGAGAAGGAGTGATTAGGAAGAGATAGAGAGACGTAGGCCAAGAGCAAAGAAAGAAGAAAGCAGTTACACAAATGAAAATACATACCTCTCAGTCAGCTAAACAAAAGCGCATGAGACCCACAGAGCCTCGTGGTAGCACTAGAGCTACTACGCACAGTGCAGACATTCTGGGAAGAAAATCTATACTGTCTCAAGAAGACTATTATTTCTACAACTCTTCAATTCTGTCAAATCAACCTAGTTTGCAGTGCTAGGTGTCCACTTTAGACCAAAGAGAATACTTCCGGCACAAGAGACCTTTGATTTGTCCCTCGCCGTCATGTATTTTCTCACTCTAGAGGCATCCGACATCGCTAGGAGCTTTGGATCAGAGTTGGGAGTGAGATGGAAACCCATTTCTCCACTACGAAATCTAGAGACCCAACTCTGCTCTGCAGAAGGAACTCTATGGACCAGGAGTTCCAGTCCCTTCTGTGACCAGGGACTATCGATAGTAACTCAGGAAAATGGAAGGATTTACACGAAGTTATCTCGATCCCTAGAAGGGAGGAATTCTGAGAAGGAAATGTAGGACACTGAGGAGGGGACACATCCACCTCAATGCCAATTGTAAGGGTGGGGCATAGTGGCCTCACATACTAAGAGTCTGCCAAATGGGATCTGAAATCTGCCTGGGAGAAGAAGATTGACCATCATCCGGAAGCTGCACCTGAAAGAGGCAGACAGGCTGTCTGCAGGCGGGAGGGGGCCTGAGCAAAATCTGGTCTTGATTCCAATAGATAAGGAGGGGCTGCCTGTGTAATGGGTCCACATTCCAGATTAGAGCAGACTGCCATTTTGCTGTTCAGTAGTTCCGATGGATCTACAACCTAGGGAAGGTGAAACTGTAGGGCCTGGGTAGCTTGGGTCCAGAGCTCCGCTGACCACTGCTTCCATTTGGACAGCTCTTGTCCCCCAAGGATCCATGTGTTAGCTGACTGTCTCAGCATGGTGATGGCATGAAGCTGTGTGTGGGTTTCTCCATGTGTGCGTAAGCCTTTGCACATGTACAAGCCTGTGTGTGTCTGTCGTATAAGAAAAACCATTTTAGGAAAGATTCCTGCTGTTATTAGCTTGTCTCTAGCTTGACCTATGAGTGCATAGTGCTGTGAGCAGTGTGTGCAGGTATGTGCACATGCATGCAGGGTGTATAGGTGCAGGCAAAATGCATGTGAAAGGGTGAAGGGCAAAAATGGGCGCATGCAGTAGTGTGTAGGTGAGGTGTGCCCATGCATGCAGGTAGTGTGTAGGCAGGTGTGTGTGTGTGCCCATGCATGGTAGTGGGGTGCAGGCATGTGTGCCTAGCATGTGTGTAGTGTAGAGGTGCAGGTGTATGCAGTCATGCATGCAGTGTAGGGTGAGGTGTGTGTGTGCACATGCACAGTGTGTGTAGGCATGAGTGTGTGCCCACATGCAGTAGGAAAGGAAGGTATGCATAGTAGTGTGCAAAGTGTGTGTGCCCATGCATAGTAGTGTGTAGGTGCAGGCATGTGTGCCCACATGTAGTAGTGTGTAGCAGGTGCAAACATGCACAGAGACAAAGTAGCCCATGTATGCAGCAGTGTGTAGGTGAAGGTGTGTAAACATGCATGCAGAGTGTGTAGGTGCAGGTGTGTGTGCATGGTATGTGTAGGTGCAGCCTACACATGGTAGTGTGTAGGTGCAGGTGCGTAAAAGCCTGCACGCAGTAGTATGTAGGCAGGTGCTGTGTGCATGGTGTGTAGGTGCAGGTGCTAGGCACATGCATGCAGTAGTGTGTAGGTGTAGGTGTCTGTGTGTGCCCATGCATGCAGTAGTGTGTAGGTGTAGGTGTCTGTAAAACACATGCATGGTAGGTAGGGTGTAGGGTGTCTGTGTAAAACATGCATGCAGTGTGGTGGCAGTGTCTGTGTGTGCCCACACATGCAGTAGGTAGGTGAAGGTGTGTGTGTGCCCATGCATGCAGTAGTGTGTAGGTGTAGGTGTCTGTGTGTGCCCATGCATGGGCCAGTGTAGGGTGTGTAGGTGTCTGTGTGTGCACATGCATGTAGTGGTTAGAAGTTGTCTTAACTTCATCACTTCCGCCTTATTTTTGAGACAGATGCTCAACCATACTCTGAAGGTACCATTGGCTAGATTAGCTGGGCCAATCAGCTCTGAGAATCCATGGTGCCCTTTCTCTGCCTCCTGCATAGTGCACCAGGGCACAGACTGTGCCATCATGTCTAGTTTTTGCGAGGATGCCAGGGATCTTGAGTTCAAGCTCCCAGGCTTCCATGGGAATGAACACCTCCCAGCGCTATTGCACATCTCTGGGAGATGGGCGCTCAGGCTGCTTGAGACATGCTTGCTAGGGATTGTGGGGCTCAGTTTTTCTGTGCCGATGCACCCCTCTTCTTCTGGCCCTGCAGTCAGGCTGCCCTGATCTTCCTGCTTCCACCTTCTGCTTCCACTTTGTTTGTGACGTGAGGGTTTGGAGGTCTCTCACCAGATCTGAGTTGCTACTGCATTTGTCCCTCAGGACTTCAACAAGTCTCTCTAATAGTGCTAATTCTGCCTCAGGCACAGCATTTTAGCACAAAAATTAGTTGACTACACCTGCCTGGCCCTTAGATTTTGGTACATAGTGAGTGTTCTAAACTTTGCCTTTTTCTTTCCGTGAAAAGGGGCAAATCAGTTCCACTGTTCTAAATGGGGTATTTGTTTAATGTTTACAAAATGGTACAGTAAGTCATCTACCTCATTAGCTGTAAAACCTACTAACTTTTCATCCCCATTTGCCATAGTTCCTATGAAGTACAATCTGCTTACATTAAATATAAGAATCAGTCATGTCAGTTGTGACAAGAGTTACAGAGGTTTTTTTTTTTGAGCCATTAGAATTTCTTTATTCTGCATTCGTTAATTTGTATATCAAGAGAGTAAAGTTGGCCAATTCCTGTCTTCACTGCTCTGCCTGCTTGACCCTGGCCACATTAATGTATGTCCACAGCATAGAAAAAATCCATTAAGGAAAGAATAGCTCACTGGGTGGTTAACAATGGAAATTATTTTAATTAGTCTTATGAGAAAATTCTTTTAATTGCTTGCCTTGGATTAAAATGAAGGCGTAGCAGAAGTGGTGAGGGAGGACTGTTTGTTGGACACAGAGTGGAAGTCTGACAATGACAAAGGCATTTCCCACCCTTCTCATACAACTGCCGCGTCTAGGCAGCTAGAATAATACAGAATGGCAGGCTGGTTTAATACTTAGATGGAAAAGGGCTAGGTGGCTTCTTTCTATTGGGCCAGCTGCAGCTCATGTCTTCCGCTTCTCCCCAGGTGTCGGGAGCCTCAGCACTAGGGGTGAAGCAGAGTCTGGAACTGCGGGCCTTCTGGGACCTGGTCTGGTGGGAGTGAGTGGGAGCAAAAGCTCGAGGATTTTAATGAAACAGCTCTTAGATGATCTTAGCTTGCATATCCCTTGTCTAGGGTGACTTGAAACATGACTTTTTTCAAGAGCTACATGAACTTGGAGGAAGGAAGGGCCCTTCCGTCAAGTTTCATTGGCTAGAGTTTATAAAGTGCATCAATGCCTCATTTGCATGGAGAGGCACTCCAGGAACTACAAGTACTGCTGGATGGGTTCATCATGAAGAGGGTTGAACCAGATCAAATCAAGGACGCCTAACCTTCCACAGGTAGAGAGGGGGGGGGGTCAGCCCCTGATAAGGCTGAGAAGGGACTATTCTGCATGATCCTGTCACTATGACCTCTGTAGAAGGCGTTAAAATGAGACGAAAAGAACAGCTATTGCTCAGACTCCCAGGACTTCAGAGAAAAGATAGTAGAACGTAGGAATCTTAGGGTAGGAAACTGTCATGGTTACTTTTTATTGTCAGCTTGACTGGATTTGGGATGACCATGGTGCACCTGTGCCCATGTCCCACACTGGTGAAAGGGAGAATGTGAGGTGAGCATCATCATGCTTATCCTTGCCCCAAGGTGAACCATTATACCAGCGCATCACACACGTCCGCTGCCAAGGATGTCCCTATGGTGACAGATGGCCTCACACTGTAAAGCGAACAAACTTCCTCCTTGCTGTGCTGAAAGTTTCTTTCTTAGTTACTTGTTACTGACACACAACCTGACCTTCAGCCCTTTGTGGCAGAGGCTGGCACCACAGGACCAAATGTAGCCTATTCACAGTCAAAGAGATGTGATGACACTGTTTATTTTTTCCTTTTACACAGTCCAGCATCCTAGGAGACAGTTTTACAAGAGTGGGTGGGCCGCCACTTCAGCAGCCTAAATACGATGTTCACCAATTATCCCCCAGATGATCCAGGCTCTCAGCAAACTGACAAGTTGTTTCAACGGTGTTTTGTCACATCTATGAGGGATTATCACAAAAGTATTCAGATATATATGAGTGTTCACTGTCATGTTTTCCCAGTTTCTCACTGTGACACAGTTTCTCAGGCTTCTCCCAATGCTTTCCCCACCTTCATTTTTTAGTATGGAATTAACCATTGGATTACTACTACCAGTTCAATGTTTTACAAGACAACCCAGGAGGTATGATCTAACAGGTGACATCCATATTAGAAATTCTATGGCCATGCTTAGTCAGATCTATCACTGATACTACCCTCAACAATTTGATGAAACACCAAGAAGTAAAGTGTTACTTCTGATAGTTCTAGTGATAATGGAGACATACTGTTGTTGACCGGATAATGGCCTGGAGCTGTGAGACTGTTTACACAGCAGGGAAATCTAACAGGAGGTTTGAGGAATGCCACCACATCAAAAACACAGGGCTCATTGTCCATACCTCGGTCTGCAGGTTGATGCACCTGGAGCCTGGCAAGAAATCACTGCTGTAGGTTCGGCCCAGGGGAAAGTCCCTTCTCTTGATAAAGAACAAAAGAGAAGTTTATTTCAGGAATACCTCATTCAAATCATGGTAAGACAGACTTCTCTGAGACCATCCTGACTGGAGCCAGACATGAACCCAAGGTCTCAACAAGGGTGTGTATTTGGGGGAACAGAATGGTAATGGCAGTGCTGGATTGCTCACCTTCTGTGCCCACAGA